>NC_061118.1:137063057-137373401 GCF_002878395.1 Capsicum annuum
ACTATAACACTCAGACTAGGCAAAATTTTAAGGATTGACTTAAATGTTACCATAAACTGTCATTCTAAAACTGCAACCATCCTAATTCTTTGGGATATGTAGCCAGCTTAATTTCGAGCATAGTCATGCAACACTCCATTCGTACCAAAGTATTCTTATCTCTATCGTAATTGATACTAGTGTCAACCATAATCTCGTAGTATGGGAAATATTTAAAGACCTCTCAAAATTTTACCACTACTCCACTTTCGGACTACATCAACTTCATTTTTATAAAATTTGAGATATGTAGGAAACTCATAGACCAAGTTTGATTGAATTCATAAGAGAAAATGCTCTATTTCCATCCTGAGTTATAAACTAAATTGCTGAGACACATTCCAACTTAAAAGGGGTCCTATTACCCCCTAGACTAATTAAAATTGTATTTTTGTCAACCTTATGGCCTACGTGGCACACTGTATGTATCAGCATACTGAATGTCCACATAGGCACACATATGTACCACGTAGGCACTTTTTTCAGAAAATACAGTTTTAATTAGTCTAAGGGGAAATAGGACCCTTTTTAAGTTGGGGCGTGTCTCAGTAATTTCATTTATAGTTCAGGGTGAGAACAGTGCATTTACTCAATTCATAATAAAAATCATGTTACTCTAGCTTTGCATTCCACCTTGTAAGTTGGTCCTTTTAAGAACGAATCTGATTTATCAGTCAAGAGAAAATTAGTTGATGTCAACATCTCCATCCGAAGATAGTTTCATCAACTTTGGACATAGAGGGGTAAGTTGTTGACACCTAATATTGACTTTTCTTTTTTCATAAATTTAGTTTTTATGCTTATTAGTCTAAAAAATTTGCCAATTTTATTTTTTAAAAAAATATTATAAATTTGGCGCCAATAATAATTTTGAAAACATTATTTGTATTGTATGTATATATATATATATATATATATATATATATTCTTTTCACTATTTTCCAACAAAATATTTGTAAGCTAAATTATGTTTCTACTGTGAATAGATTTTGAGATAATGTTATATGATATTATTTATAATTTCATTTTTTGTATTAAACTATAGCTATGCACATTAAATTATTTAAGCTATAATATGTATATAAGGTCATGCATATAGGCGTGTGCATATATACGTACATTCACATGTATGAAGAAGTAGGTATATAAATGTATACTTTTAGGGAAACTAATTAGGATGAAAGAATGATTGGGAAAGATTGGATTTTTATAAGATAATTTTTCTACTAAATTTAGGCCTAATCAATAGTTACTTTTCTGACAGCACCATCAGCTTTGAAACATTGATTTTAAGCTAGGAGGACCCTTAGTTTCTCGGTCTCGAGGTTTTCAAACTTATTTTGTGATATTGAGTAGAATTTGATTAAAATGGTACTAGGTGTAGGACCCATATTAGCCGAGAAGATCAAATTTGGTTAAAATAGAACTAGGTGAAGGACCCATATTTAATTGAAATGATATTCGATGAAAATTTCAGTAGTTTCATTGAGTTTGGAATATTGAATTTGGTATAGTATCATAATTTATTTATGCACAGGGGGTTCTGAACGAATTCCAAGTATCTAGTCATAGTTTGTTAGGACTTAGTATTTTTGTTGGTGTTCAGCATTTGGTGCAGGGCGTTTTTCTTCTTTGCATTCGTAGGGAGTCGACTGTATTTGAGAAGGATCAATTTATAGACCTTCATAATCGCGGGCCTCCTATCATAATATTGATGAAAGGTCAATTCACCCCAATTCTAATCCTTCTTCTCTTTCACAAATGATCCATCAAGTTTGTGATATTTTTCCTTAATTATTTATTTGTATTCACGTACCATGCGTCGCGTTTGCAGTGAACTATTTTCTTGGGTTTACGATAGTGGCCATGGGGTATCGCAGTCATGATGAGTAACCCCCTAGCAGTATATATTTTTTCCTGTTGTGATTTTATGCAATTTTTCTCCATTATTGAACCCTATATCATTAAGAAGAGTGGGAAATTATTTGTTGGAGTTGAGTATAAGTTGAGGGTGTTGACTTAATCATTCCCCTCTAATTTCTTTGTATGTTTTTTTCCATAAATTATCCTTAAACACCATCCTTTCCTCTTTATTTTCCCTAACCTTTGGGGTTGATTTAAGACCCAATTGAAACTCTATTTGTGCTCAACTTTTAAGGACAAATTTCTTGTCCTTCGAGGAACCTATTGAAGGAATTAATATTGAAATTCCATTAGCGGGCTCCATGGGCCAATTGTTGACCTTATTTATTTGCATTCACGTATCATGCCTCGCATTTGCAATGAACTATTTTCTTGGGTTTGCGATAGTGGCCATGGGGTGTCGCATTCATGATGAGTAACCCCCTAGCATTATATATTTTCTCCTTTCATAATTTTATGCAATTTTTCTCCATTATTGAACCCTATATCATTAAGAAGAGTGGGAAATTATTAGTTGGAGTTGAGTATGAGTTAAGGGTGTTGACTTAATCATTCCCCTCTAATTTCTTTGTATGTTTTTTTCCATAAATTATCCTTAAACACCATACTTTCCTCTTTATTTTATTTAACTTTTGAGGTTTATTTAAGCCCCAATTGAAACTCTATTTGTGCTCAACTTTTAAGCACAAATTTCTTGTCCTTCAAGGAACCTATTGAAGGAACTAATATTGAAATTCCATTAGCGGGCTCCATGGGCCAATTGTTGACCCAATGTTGGGCCTAGAGTTTTATATAGAGATATGGGTTTCATATTACTCCTATTAACGCATAAATGATTATTCTGATTGTGTAGTGCAAATTTTAGGATCACAAACCAATGGCAAGCGATTCATAAATGGTTCAAGAATGTGGTTCGACATCTAGGTAGGCTTCTATATACTTTTATCTATGAGATGATGTGGTGTATAGAGCGCATATTAGGTAGGAATTATAGGTTATGATTATGACTAGTACATATGGACTTGACCTAATTAGGGTGTTTAGGATAGAAAGGTGATAACCTTAGCTTAGAATACCTTTTAAGGTTGTGGAATCCTATTATAGTTAACAATGGGCTTGATTAACCATAAACTGGCATAAGGAATCTTTTAGCATAATTACTTCGTATTTGAAGCGATATTTCCTGACTAGACCCTTATAGTAATTGTATGACATTCTTTATCTTAGTCTCTGAGTTTATGGAGTTAATATTATATTAAATAGTATTTTATGGGATCGAGGCCATAATTGCAAGACCAGTTGAGCACCAGGTTAGTATTCTATCCCTTACAAGGATGTGGTTGTGGTTTATAGATGTTTGTGGTAGTATTGCTTGGATACTCATAATGGCATACACACTTTAAGATATTTATCATTTACTTAGTGGTAAGATTTCAAACAAATCCTTGATTTTACTACTCTCTTCTTAAGAGAGATTTATTCTCACTTTTTATTTTGAAAAATAGATTTCTTCTATAATGAGAATCCTACCACCTTATCTAATGAATTATGAGCTTTGAACTAAATGTTATATTTAAAAACTAGATAGAGATTGTTTTTGGTCCATTACTATTCTATACTTTTACCATTACTATTTACTTTGGTCAAAAGAGATATTGACTCTTTCTATATATTATGCAAATTTAGTCCTGACTTTGCTCTAGGGTAACGATTTACAAATTTACACTCTTTTAGCCATGCTTTGATTCCGTGCACTTATTATACATATATATATATATCTCCGATACTAGATGGAGTAGATTATTTATGATGATTATTAGAAGTTCTAGTTTAGGACCAAGCATTTATATGGATATCCTAAGTCCCCTATGGGTCCCTTAATCCATGAGCCATAATATCATAGAAGAATGATTGTCATGGGTCCTTCCTTTGCAAGTTATTAAGTTGATGATGGCATATAAACTTGGTATATTTTATATTTAGATAGGATATGGTTCTCTATCGGTTTTTGTGAATTCCTTCATTCGTATTCATTGCCTATTATCGATATGATAATTTGCTACATAGATCTATCAGCCTTATGAGGGGTTGTATAGGTATAAGATATGATTGTTTTTTACTAAGTACTTGCTTTCCCCTTTTGAGCTTATGGGGGGCAGTTAGGTATGGGTTGAGTGGACTAGCCGATTATTTTATTATTTATTTATGGTTAGTTTGTGGCAGGATTGTTATACACTTGTACCTTAGATTGTTAGTACATTTCTAATTCCTTATCTCTCTCTGTTATTGTTAATTCATATTATTAATAGGTTACCTTATGGATAGACTGAAATAACCCGGAATTTTAACCTCACTACCTAGACTACGACTTCTATTACGAGTCATAGGGTGCCGCTATGGGTTCTACTATCCCAAGTAATAACCAAACCAGCAAGTTTATGGCATAGTTCTACTCTGAGTATGAGTGACTCACTATGAGTTATAACAACTTGTTATGGCTCATAAAGACCAAGTCGTAAAGTATCTAGTTTGTTTGGCCCAAGACACTTTCTTTATTATGACTTGAGGTCGCGAATTGTAAACACTCATGACGAGTCGTTATGTCCCAATTTTAGGAGGTCCAATGTTTACCTAGTTTGATTCTGCTCTGACTATGACTTAGACCCTATAAGTCATAGAAAAACTTGACGAGTTAGTTGATTGAGTTGTAAGGACAATATTGGGTGGGGTACCGGAGACTTTTACGACTCATGGTGATGAGTTGTAACGATTGGCTACGGTTCACTGGTTGACCCCTAATTAATTTGGGACTTTTTCTAACTTATAATTAAGGGCATCTTGGTAATTTCCCCTTTTCCCCACTTGGACCTCATGATTTAAAACCTTCCTTTTGATTTTATTATCACATCATTCCCAATAAAATACTCCTAAATTCTCTCTCAAACTATCTATTCAAGTCAAGGCTAGGGCTTCAAAGAAAGTGATTATCTAGCGTTCTAAGGGTGCTATCTCTTCTAAATTTCTTGGTATTTCAGGCATGTTACTCTTCCCTCATTGTAAATTTGTAAAAGTATGTTATTTAAAATATTGTTCATGCAATATTTTTGTTGGTTTCTAATCAAGGTCTGAGGATTTTGAATGCTTGTTATTGAATAATGTTTTCCCATGGTTTATTTATGATCATTGATGCTTTAAATGTGATTTTGAACTTGTGGGTGCATAGGTATGGTGAATGAACTAGCGAATTTTGATTTTCTCAAAACTTATGACTTCTTAAGTGGTTGTGACCATATTATGAAATTAGTTTAGTTATGGGAAATATGGGAATTGAATTATTCTTGTACTAGTCACTTGGTTTGGCTTGTTTCTCAAAATTAATGCATGGTATAATTGGTCGATTTAATAATAATAAGGTTTATGAAAATCTTGTGGGTTACAAAGGAAACCCCGAAGTGATTTTTATAATGGGGTCTATAGGGTACATGGGAATTCCCTAAAGGTTGTCTAAATGACATTGCTTGGAGCTATAGTCAGTATGACAATACCACTTAATAATGCCTTAATAATTGACTCCTAAAATATGTGATTGGGTTATGTTATGTGATAAATGTCTTAATTAGGAAATAATGGAAGTTGTGTTAGCTAGCTGTAAAGGTGTGAGTTCAAAAGATTGTTACTACAAACTCATGTTTGTAGCCATGAGGGTTAGTCTTGATTATCCTAATCTTGTGGGGTACGAGGAAATCCCCCAAGTGTATATACATATATATATGTATCATGGAATAATAAGGGTATAATTGAATCCTTGGTCGTCTATGGTATCTCTGATTCATGTGGCTAACATGTACTAGGGCCCGTCTAGGGCGTAACACTGGACCCATTTATCCTATGGGTGGATTTGTGACTATAAAGGTATACATACTCAAATTATGGTTTTAAAGTTCATGCTAAGCTCGGTTCCCTATCCCAGCATCATATATGTATGTATGTATATATATAAAAATACATATACATACATGGATATCCATGGATGTGTACAACGTACATGTGCATTGGTTTGACTTGGTTTTTGAGTAGATGGGATTATTTTATCCTTATCCCTGAGTTATATGCTAGTGTTCACCCCTCTATTCGTCTTCAGATATTGTATCCCCTTGCGATGCAAGCACTAGCCATATGTCTACTTCCCTGTACATTGACTAGGACTTAGGATCAGCTCGTGAGATAAAAGTGGTGATCTTTCATACTTCGGAAGGCCCTATTTCAAGCTTTGGGTTTAATTCATGTTTTGACTATGTCTTTTGATTTGGTTTTTGGATACGATCAGGGGCATGTCCTAACTGATTATTACTTGGATTTGGTTAGAGGCTTTGTTGGACACTATGGACTTGGGTGTAGATGTTGGTGGTTGTTAAATTCTTATATTAGAATCTTTTGAGTTTCGTTCTCTTATCTAGTTAAATGATTGGAATTCATCCAATGTGGGGTGTAAGGTCCTTGGTTGTCTGGGTAATAGGGGTAGTATTCTGTAATTCCCTGAGACTACCCCCTGGATGTCACACGGTGCTTAGGACAACAAGTGATCCCAAGCTAATCCTTGTACTGGCATAATTCATAAGCAACTGAATAAGATACATAAATCTTGAAAAAATGAGTGAAAGATAAGTCTTTAGCAGAACATCTTCAAAACAAAACTTTTAGAACAATTACAAATCTGGTAATACAAAACAAAACTAAAATCAAATACAACAACTCTACTAACTGTCTATGAACCTCTACTAGTATTGACAATAGGTAGCTGGGACATGATCCCCATCTATTCCAAATCAATACAAATAAATAAAGAAAACAAAATGCTACTCAAGCTATGATTGACTTGAGCCCTTGAATCAAAAGGACTTATCACCTGCTTACTGGAAGTTGCAAACTATCTGATTATGATGTGTGCGCTACAACTTATACCTACATTATGAGACAATGTAGCACATAGACATATATGTGGATCAGTGCTTATAGAATGTACTGAGTATGTTGGGGTGAATTTGTAAGTTAAAACAATAACTCAATATTCATATAAACTTTTAAATGATGCATGCAAAGTGTAAATGACTCACCTTGAGATTGAATAACTCAAAGTTGAAAATCATAAATCATTGATAATAAAACATATTGTATAAATCTTGTGAGCCATACACTTAGTTCTAAAAGATGTATTTTTACTCTTTCTTTTGGGAGGTTCTTCTAACCGACATAAACTATGTGAGCTATCATGGAGTCCACTATCTCTAACCCACGTTGGTAGAGTTGTTCTACCCTTGCCATCGGAATAGAACCTAACTTAAGTGATCACTATACTAAACCCATATTGGGAATTTAACCTACGGTGGCTCATAGTTCTAGAACATGTGACCTTGGCCTCATACCCAACTTGGTGCTAAATAGTACTCCCATATTACTTATATGCTTCCTATTTAGGAAATCCACCTTAAAATAGCATAAGCGTTTATAATGAAAACCAGTTATGTTCTCTTTGCTTTAAACTGTACTAAAAATGAATAAATGTGGATTCCATCTCTTAGCTGAGGATCAAATAATCAATTATTGCTTTAAATATTGAAAATAGAATGCTTAAGAGCATAATCTTCTTGAAATCCCAATACTCAAACTTAGGGGTCAAAAATTCATGCTTTAAACTCATAGTAATTCATACCAAAACTCCATGCTCAATATTCTTGAAATATTTTAACAATAACAAGTCAAGATAGTGCAATCTCATTCATAATGTAAATCATGTAAGTTAAATGCATAAACATAAGGACTTCTTTAGATGCTAAAAGCTTTCATTCTTATGAAAATCACATACTTCAAGAATATACATACTTGGGTATGAGCCCTACTTACAAACAAGTGAATTTAATCTCAAAATCATGCAATTTGGGCACAAGGATGGAAGGATACCATTGTTCAAAACCCTACATACCTTAATAGTCTTGATTTGATAGAGAAAGATTGACCTTTAAAGCCTTGGAAATGATCTTGAAAGCTTTTCTTTAGATTCTTGGCTTAGGGAACTTACTTCTTGGTTTTTCTTGAAGAGGATGAATTGAATTTTATGTTATTGGTATTAGGTTAGGATTTGTAGGAGAGAAAAGTGAAGGAGATTGGGCAAATAATGCTTAAATCGACATCTTAACTCATGTTTTTATGACTTGACTTGAGGGGAAAAGTCTTAAATACCCCTTCGACAATTAAATTCATACTCGGATTATGTTCTGAAGGTTCATTGCAACACGATGAGTGTGCCATTGCTATTACGACCGTGACTCGGTCCTATTGCGATGAGCTGCTGGAATCGTGATCCAAACATGACCCAATCCTTGTCAAAAAAATCCAAAACTTCCTCGAGACATGCTACTTTAAACACTGAACATGACTTAACTCAAGAACAAACGTCTTCGACTCTAGAAGGTCAACTTAAAAATGCTCAAAGTTAAGTGGTCAATAATATGACTAAGTCTCCAACACTTAGTGAAATTTTCATGTTCTAAGCCTCTTATGCATGCACTAGGAGCTGAACTGAACTAAGGATAATATCGGGTATTACAATTTCTCCCCCTTGGGAACATTTAGACTGAGAGTACTGTACTAAGGTAACTAAGATCATACACTAAACATGAACGATTCGGAATATGATTGCCTAACTAAGTCTAAAACATGATACATGAACTGAATATCATGACTGGACTAATTTTTTGAATGCATACAATGACATGAGAATGGTTATAAAGATGAGATAAAAATGAGAGATTCAACTTATGAGTAACCATTGGATCAATATGGATCGAGTTTCATGAAGAAAAGTCGAGACGTTCAGGACATGAAGACTCGGGTTACTACAAGATCTCCCCCTTGAGATAGTTCATCCCCAAAATGATACCGACTTGGCTGAAATATTAAGGAAAGATTGAGATGATGCACGGGACACTCACGAGTTGAATCATGACTTAATATCTAAATCTGAAATTGATGCTTGATGCATGAACTAAGTTGAATTCGTAATTTGCATAAATGTAAACATTTTACCTCAAAGAATGGCCTTGCTCATGAAAAATTGGGTGGTAAGACTACATGAAAAGTTGGAAATCTATAAGTGCTTATATTCTTAATAGCTAAACTGGATCACAGGCTCTATGAACTGGACCATATAAACTACCCATACTCAAACTGAGTATTTCGCCAATAGTCTTCTAAGAAATTCTAATAGTATTATGGAGCAAAGAATTTTTGGCATAATCTGAACAAGATATCTGATTAAGAAATCACAACATTGATAGAACTCTATATCATGGAATATAGACATATAAATCATAAGCTCGGATAGAATTACTAGGCCTTAGGCAATGCAAATTCTTACTTTCAACCTTAGAAACACTTCTCAAATACTCACTCAACTATACTATTCCTCTTAAATACCGTACTCATTTGATTTAACTTAAAATTTTCACATGGACATTGATAAATCCATCTACTAAAGTCTAAACTAAACTAAATTATCTCGCCATGATCAAGCCTAACTCGAAATCAAAAGATACAACACGCTACACTATAATACTAGTCTAAACCACATGATTCAATCTTCTATGTCTTGTCTAGAGATCACACCCTAAGCATTACATGCCTTACTGCTTCAATGACTAACTATGAAATCTTACTATTAATTCACAAGTACATATGGATTCCTCCACTTACCTCTCAACATGACATTCAAGCATATCACTAACACAACATATGAACTTCAAGGAAAATACCCATAAAGGCATACTTCTCATATTCTCTAAACCCCTATCAACAACAACTTTCTTTCACTATGCTTAAGATGACATACCCAGAATTCTTAACTAACTATGACATTTACCAAAGATTTACCTCCATATTTCTTCATTCTTTAGCCTTAGATAGAAAAATATCAATAATATTTCTTAATGAGAGTCATCAACTCCCTCTCATCTAAACCATTGCTTATCCATTATCATCACCACTATCTTAATACAGGAAGAGGTCACTAAAGGGCTCACGCATAAGGACCTAAAGAACGAAAGAATACTATACATAACTTTGACACTTAATTGAGGCCTAAGGAATAGAATGTTGAAGGCATGGATTCATTAAAAAAATCTAAACTGAGGACGTACATGAAATAATGCAAATTTCACTAGTATCATGAGTTCTGAAAGCTGATCATACTCGAAAACATGAGTTTATACTTATCATAAGTTATTTAACATAAGATTGGGGTTTCATAGATTTATGAGGGGTGACTCAAATCACAGAGTGAAGCTGTTACTAACTTACTAGAAGATGAGAATGGACTTGTATAAACATGAAATGTATAAGCATTGGCATTTGGAATGGATTTGACACGCAAGAAATGAATTTAGTGTGATCATGACTGAAATCCAAAGAACACTCTAGAGTAATAAGGGATCACTATCTCATCACAACTCTTATTGACATGAATCATAATCTAATTCTCAAAACGTGATTTGGTTCTTCACTCTACCATGTCCCCCTTAGATCAAATCTGACATTCTAAGCTTATAGGTCTACTCCATATTCTCGAGACTAAACCATAAGATATTTGCTCTAATGGTTTACACATAAATGTTCACTCACCTAAATAAACTATATTTAAACAATACTAACTTCATTTTTGGTCACTCTCTTAGTAGATACCACCCTTAACTTCCTTTAGCTACAATAGTCATCATCCTAAACTTACATACTATTAACGCAACAAACATACCTACCTCACTCAACACATAATCTATCTCACTAACTCAAACCACACCAAAAGTCTAAGCATCCTATATCCATAGCTTCTTAACATAGACATCAAGAATACCATATACTGTATGACTAGCCTTTTTAACACTTAGAAACTCACGGAAATTATCTAAGCACACATGACACATAATAATCTTAGAAAATAATTTAATCCCCATATCAGCTTGGGCACACCTCTATATCATACCTAAAACACCATACTTAATTATAAATAAATGAACTTAAACTCTTGCATACACTGTTCAAGCCTACTATATCACTTTTATATATCTCGCATCTTTAATCAACAAATCAGTATTTCCATCTTTATGATCATCCACTATTCAAACTTAGTGTATAGTGTTAGCCATGATTAACCACAACTTCACACACCATTCTTACATATTAAAACATCAGGAAACACTAATCTACTAGAAGCTTATAATAGTGATATTTGATCATAATCTTATAGTCTATCTAATTACAATCCATAAGCAGATCCCTCTTGCACACATCTCTAGTACTTATCTATCCATATATTTAAATTATACCCCTACCATTACAAATCTCAACCAATTTATTTTTCACAACCATACGAGGAACCCTACATTAACAATCCTTAATAACCTAATGTCTTAATTAATGACCTATACTTTTCTTACACCATAACATACCATTAAGATCTCCTTTTCTACTTCGAGAAGACCATAATTCACCATAACTAATAACTCTTTCTCTACCCTCAACTAGGAAAATAGTACTATATTCATTACCCCTAAGCTGACATACAAGGATGTATTACCTTAACATAGACTTGATAGCATGCATAAATTCATCAATATAATTTTGATAAATCACCATTTTCACCTTTCTTATCACTACACTTCTAAACCCACACTTCCAACTATAAGAAAGTTCTACTACTTATAAATCATAACACTCTAGGTTATAATATCCCTCGAATGCAAACTTTATTTTACAATTTAAGTTCACTCTATCTCTTCTCATAAGCACTATCTGTATTTACAGGTTAATGAGGAATTTGAATACATATCTTAATCTGTCTTGACTAACAACTCATAAGGATAAAGAAATAAATTTCAACTTGAAAAACTTATAGCACATTAGCGAGCTCCTCTCAAGCCCCTTGTGTGACTTCTAAAGATACTAATAGTAAATATGAAAGCATCATCTTGGGAGGATTTGGAACTTGCTAATCATGCTATCTCAAGAATAAGTCATATATGAAGGATTATAGAGTAATATACAAATTGATAGAAGTTTCTGAGAGAACAACTTTCCAGCACGACTTAGAGCATGAAGAAAGGAAACTTTTCTCAAATGTCATGTGGCTTCTCGAAGAATAGTACAGATATCTCTGTACCATTCTGCAAGACTCTACTAGACGTGACTTCACAGACACCGTAGGACATTTGAACTCTATGCTCTGATACCAAGTTTATAACACTCGAGACTACCCCTTGGACGTCACTCTATGCTTAGGACTATATGTGATCCCAAGCTAACCTTTGTACTAGCATAACTCATGAACAACTGAATAAGATACATAAATCTAGAACAAATAAGTGGAAGAAAAGTCTTTAGCTGAAAAATCTTCAAAACAAAACTATTAAAATTATTACAACTATGGTTATACAAAACGAAACTGAAATCAAATACAGCAACTCTACCAACTGTCTATGAAGCCTCTATTAGTATTGACTATAGGTAACCGGGACATGACCCCAGCAATCCCAAATCAATACGAATGAATAAAGAAAGTAAGATGCTACTAGAACTATGATTGACTTGAGCCCTAAAATAAAAAAGGCTTATCACCTGCTTACTGGAAGATAAAAATTGTCTGATCAAGATGTACGCGCTACAACTTGTACCTATATTATGAGAAAATGTAGAATATAGACATGCATATGGATCAGTACTTGTTGAATATACTGAGTATACGGGGGTGAATTCATAAGTAAAAACAGTAACTCAATATTGATATAAACTTTTAAATGATGCATGCTAAGTGTAAAGGACTGACCTTTAGCTTGAATAACTGAAAGATGAAATCATAAATCATGGATAATAAAGCAGACTATATAAATCTTATAAGCCATAACACTTTGTTATAAAAGTTGTATTTTAACTCTCTTTTTTGGGTAACCGACGTAAATCATGTAAGCTATTATGTAGTCCAACGTCTCACACCCACATTGGTATAGTTATTCTACCCTTTACATGGGAATAGAACCTAACTAGGGTGATCACTATACTGAACCTATATTGGGAATTAAACCTACGGTGGCTCGTAGTTCTACGATATGTGACCTTGGCCTCATACCCAAATCGGTGATAAATACTACTCCTATATTACTTATATGCTCGCTCTTTAGGAAATCCTCCTTAAATTAGCATAAGGGTTTATAATAAAAACCAGTTATGTTTCTCTTTGCTTTAAACTGTAATCAAAATTAATAAATTTAGATTTCATCTCTTAGCTGAAGATCAAATGATCAATTATTACTTTAAATCTAGAAAAAGAATGCTTAAAAGCATAATCTTCTTGAAATCTCAATACTTAAACGTAGGGCTTATATTCATGCTTTAAACTCATAGTAATTCATACCAAAACTTCATGCTCAATATAATTCTTAAAATAATTCAACAATAACAAGTCAAGATAGTGCAATCTCATTCATAATGAAAATCATGTAAGTTAAAAGAATAAACATAAGAACTTCTTGATATACTAAAATCTTTAATTCTAATGAAAAAAATATACTTCAAGAATATACATACTTTGGTATGAACCCTACTTCAAACCAAGTGAATTAAATCGTAAAATCATTTAATTTGGGCACAAGGGTGGAAGGATACCCTTGTTCATAACCCCACATACCTTAATAGATTTGATTTGATGAAGAAAACTTGACCTTGAAAGACTTGGATATGATCTTTAATGTTTTTCTTGAGATTCTTGGGTTAGGGAACTTAATTCTTGTTTTTTCTTGAAGAGAATGAATTGAATTTAATATTCTTGGGATTAGGTTAGAGTTTCTTGGAGAGAAACGTGAAGGAGAATGGGAAAATAATGCTTAAATCAAAATTTTAAATCATGTTTTTACGACATGGCTTGAGGGGAAAAGACTTAACAACCCCTTAGACATGTAAATTCTTACCTGGATTGTATTTTGAAGGTTCATCGCAACGTGATGAGTTTGTCATCACTATTATGATCACGACTCAGTCCTATCGCGATGAGATGTTGGAAGCGTGATCTAAACATGACCCAATCCTTATCAAAAAAATCCAAATTTTCCCTGAAACATTCTACTTACACCCCTAAACATGAATTAACTCTAAAACTATCATCTCAGATTCAGAAAGGTCAACTTATAAATCCTCAAAGTTGTGTGGCCAATAATATGACTAAGTCTCCAACACTTAGTAAAATTTTTAGGTTTTAAGTCTCTTATTCATGCACTAGGAGATAAACTGAACTAAGGATAATATGGGGTACTACAATATCTCCCCCTTGGAAACATTCATCCTCAAATAAGATTGGTTAGATTAAGAGTATTGTACTAAGGTAACTGAGATCATATACTGAACATGCATGACTTGGAAAATGATTGCCTAACTGAGTCTGAAACATTATACATGAACTGAATATGATAATTGAACTAATTTCTTGAATACATGCAATGACATGAAACGGCTATAACGCTGAGATAGAATGGAGAGAGCCAACTTAAGAGCAACATTGCCTCATTCTAAATCTGGTTTCATAAAGAAATATTGAGACATTCAGGACATACAAACTCGGGGTATTACAAATCTCCCCCTTGGAATAGTTCATCCCCCAAATGATACTGACTTGGCTAAAATACTAAGGAAAGACTGAGATGATGCACGAGAAACACACAAGTTGAATCTTAACTAAATATTTAAATTTGAATCTAATGCATGATGCATAAACTAAGATGAACTTGTAATTTTCATGAAGAGAACATTTTACCTCATGGAATGGCCTTACTCATGAAACATGGGGTTGTAAGACTAAATGGAAAGTTCAAAATCTATAGGACCTTATCTGCTTAATTGCTAAATTAGATCGCAGGCACTATGAATTGGACTATACAGACTAACCATACTCAAATGGAGTATTTCTCCAACACTCTTCTAAGAAATTCTAATAATATTATGGATCAGAGAATTTTGGGCATGATCTAAACAACACATCTGACTAAGGAATCACACCATTGATAGAACTCTATAACATAGAACATAGACATATAAATCATAAGCTACGGTGGAATTACTAGGCCTTAGGCAATGCAACTTATTACTTTCAATCTTAGTAACACTTCTAAAATACTCCCTCAACTATACCATTCCCCTTAAATACCATACTCATTTGATTCAACTTAAAATTTTCACATGGGTATTGATAAATCCATCTACTAAAATCTAAACTAAACTAAATTCTCTCACCTTGATCAAGCCTAACTCAAAATCACAAGATACAACATGGTACACCATAATCCTAGTCTAAACCATATGATTCAATCTTCTATGTCTCTTCTAGTGCTCACACCCTAAGCATAACATATCTTACGGCTTCAATGACTAACTTTAAACTCTTACTATGAATTCACTAAAGCATATTGCATTTCTCCACTTACATCCCAATATGACATTCAAGTGTATCATTAAAAACATGTATGAACTTCAAGACAAACACCCATAAAGGCATACTTCTCATATTCTCTAAACCTTTATCAACAACAACTTTCTTGCATTATGCTTAAGATGACATACCAAAAATTCTCAACTAACTGTGACATATACCAAAGATTTACATCCATATTCCTTCATCCTTTAGCCTTAGATAGAAAAACATAAATAATATTTCGTAATAAGGGATATCAACTCCCTCTCATCTAAACCATTGTTTATCAATTGTCATCACCACTATCTTAACATAGGAAGAGGTCACTAAAGTCACACATAAGGACCTAAAGCACGAAAGAATACAATACATAACTTTAATACTTAACTGAGGCTTGAGGAATAGAATGTCAAAGGCATGGATTCATTAAAGAGATCTAAACTGAGGACGTAAATGAAATAATACAAATTTCAGTAATATCATGAGTTTTGAGAATTGATCATACTCATACTTATCATAAGTTATTCAACATATGACTGGAGTTTCATAGATTTATGAAGGATGACTGGAATCATAAAGTGAAGCTGTTACTTACTTACTAGAAGCTGAGAATGGACTTGAATATATATGAAGTGTATAAGAATTGCCCTTTTGCATGGATTTATCATACAAGACATGAATTTGGTGTGATAATGACTAAAATCCAAGGAACACTCTAGAGTAAGAAGGGATCACTATCTCATCACAACTCTTATTGACATGAATCAAAATCAAATTCTCAAAATTTGATTTGGTTCTACACTCTACCATCTCCTACTTATATCAAAGCTGATATTCTAAGCTTATGGGTCTATTACATATCCTTGTGACTAAACCATAAGTTCTTTGCTCTAACGGTCTACACATGAATGTTCTCTTACCTGAATAAACTATATCAAAATAATACTGACTCATTCTTGGTCACTCTTTTTGTACATACCACCTTTAACTTCATTTAGCTTCAACAGTCATCATCCTAGAGTTACACTCTATTAACTCAACAAACATACCTGCCTCACCAAACACATAATTTATCTCGCTAACACAAATCACACTAAAAGGCTTAGCATCCTGTATCCCTAACTTCATAACATAGCCAACACAAATACCATATACTATATGAATAGCCTTATTCACACTTAGAAACTCAAGGGCATTATCTAAGAACACATGACAGTTAATAATCTTAGAAAATAATTCAATCCACATATCACCTTGGAAACTGCTCTATATCATGCCTATAACACCATACTTAATTACAAATAAATGAACTTAAACTCTGGCATATACTGTTCAAGACTAGTATATAACTTCCATATAACTCGCATCACTAACTAAAAAATCAGTATTTCTACCTTTATGATCATCCACTATTAAAACTTAGTGTCTAGGGCTAGCCATGATTAACCATAACTTCACACATCATTCTTATATGTCAAAACATTAGGAAATACTAGTCCACATGAACCTTATAATAATGATATTTGATCATAATCTTATATTCTATCTAATTACATTCCATAAGTACATCCTCTTCCACACACTTTTAGTACTTATCCATCTATATATTTAAATTATACCCCTATCTATACAAACCTCAACCAATTTCTTTTTCACAACTACATGAGGAACCCTACACTAATAATCCTTAATAACCTACTACCTTAATTAATGAACTCTACTTTTCTTATACCATAACATACCATCAAGATCTTTTTTCCTACTTCAATCTGACCACAATTCACCTTTGCTAATAACTCTTTCTGTACCCTTCACCGGGAAAATATTACTACATTTATTACCCCTAAGCTGATGTACAAGGATGTATTATCATAACACAGACTTAATAGTATGAATAAATTTATCAATATACTTTCAATCAATCGCCATTCTCACCTTTCTTGTCACTACACTTCTAAACCCACACTTTGAACTATAAGAAGGTTCTACTACTTATAAATCATAACACTCTAGGTTATAATATCCCTCAAATGCAAACTCTATTTAACAAATTAGGTTCATACTATCTCCTATTATGAGAACTATCAATATTGAAGGGTTAATGAGGAATCTGAATACATATGTTACTCTATCTTAACTGAAAAACTCATAAGGATAAGGAAATAACTTTAAACTTGAGGAAATTATAACATACAAATGAGCTCCTCTCAAGCCCTTGTATACTTCTGAAGTCACTAATAGTAAATCTGAGAGGATCATCTTGAGAGGAATTGGAACTTTCTAATCATATTATCACAAGAATAAGTCATAGATAAAGGATTATAGAGTAACATATGAATCAACAGAAGTTTCTGAGAGAACAACCTTGCAGCATGACTTAGAGCATGAAGAAGGGAAACTTTTGTTAAATGCTTTGTGGCCTCACAAAAAATAGTATAGACATCTCTGTAGCATTCCACAAGACTCTACTAGACATGGATTTATAGACACCCTAGGACACTTGAACTCTATGCTCTAATACAATGTTTTTAATGCCCTGAGACTTCCTCTTTGATGTCACACATTACTTAGGACCATAAGTGATCCCAAGATAACCTTTGTACTGGCATAACTCGTGAGAAACTAAATAAGATACATAAATCATGAAGAAATAGCGAAACAAAAATCTTTTGTTGAACATCTTCAAAACAAAATAATTAAAATGATTTCAACTCTTGTTATACAAAACAAAACTAACATCAAATACAACAACACTACTAATTATCTATGAATCCTCTACTAGTATTAACTATAGGTAGTTAGGACATAAATCCCAGCTATCGTGAATCAATACGAATGAATAAAGAAAATAAGATGCTACTCAAACTATGATTGACTCGAGCCCTTGAATAAAAAGGACTCATCACCTGCTGACTGAAAGCTGCAAATTGTCTGATTATGATGTACCCACTACAACTTGTACCTACATTATGAGATAATGTAGAACATAAATATATATGTGGATTATTACTTTTAGAATATACTGAGTATGTGGGGATGAATGCAGAAGTAAAAACAATAACTCAATATTCATATAAACTTTTAAATGATGCATGCTAAGTGTAAATGACTCATCCAGATCTTGAATAACTGAAAGCTGAAATCATAAATCATAGTTAATAAAGCATACTATATAAATCTTAAAAGCCATAACACTTAGTTCTAAAAGTTGTATTTTTACTCTTTCTTTTGGGAGGTTCTTCTAAATGACATAAACCATATGATATAACACAGAGTCCAACGTTTCACACCCATATTACTAAAGCTTTTCTAACCTTTCCATCGAAATAGAACCTAACTAGAGTGATCACTATACTGAACCCATATTGAGAATTAAACCTATGGTGGCTCATATTTCTGGGACATGTGACCTTGGTCTCGTACCCAACTCAGTGCTAAATACTACTCCTATATTACTTATATTCTCTTTAGGAAATACATCTTAAAATAGTATAAGGGTTTATAATGAAAACCAGTTATGTTTCTCTTTGCTTTAAACTATAATCAAAATGAATAAATTTAGAATCCATCTCTTGATGAGGATCTAATGTTCAATTCTTACTTAAAATCTTGAAAATAGAATGCTTAAAAGCATAATCTTCTTGAAATATCAATACTCAAACTTAAGGCTTAAAATTCATGCTTTAAACTAATGGTAATTCATATCAAAACTTCATGCTCAATATAATTCTTGAAATACTTCAAAAATAACAAGGCAAGATAGCATAATATCGTTCATAATGTAAATCATGTAAGTTACAAGCATAAATATAGGCACTTCTTGATATAATAAAATCTTTAATTCTAATAAAAATCACATACTTCAAGAACATACATACTTGGGTATTAACCCTACTTCAAAACAAGTGAATTAAATCTTAAAATCATGAATTTGTCACAAGGGTGGAAGGATACCCTTGTTCATAACCCCACATACCTTAATAGGCTTAATTTGATGAAAAGTTCTTGACCTTCAAAGCCTTAAAGATGATCTTGAAAGCTTTTCTTGAGATTCTTAGAATTGGGAACTTAATTCTATTTTTGCTTAAAGTGGATGAATTAAATTTGTTTTTCATCAGATTAGGTTTGGATTTCTTGGAGAGAAAGGTGACGGAGAATGGGAAAATAATGCTTAAACCGATATCTTAACTCAAGTTTTTATGACTTGGCTTGAAGGGAAAAGACTTAACTGCCCCTTAGATATTTAAATTCGTAATTGGATTGTGTTTTAAAGGTTCATCACAATGTGATGAGTGTGCCATCACTATTATAACCACAACGCAGCCCTATCGCGATGAGCTGATGGATTCATGATCCAAACATGACCCAATTCTCATCCAAAAAATCCAAAACGTTTCCTGAGATATGCTACTTACACGCCTGAACATGAATTAACTTAAAAACCATCATCTTGGAGTATAGAAGGTCAACTTAATAACCCTCAAAGTTAAGAGGCCAATAATTTGACTAAGTCTCCAACACTTGGTGAAATTTTTAGGTTCTAAACCTCTTATGCATGCACTAGGAGCTAAACTGAACTAAGGGTAATATGGGGTATTACATGGTTGGTTCTCAGTAGACTAAAGATACCCAACACGGCCAAGACCTTGTTTGTGTCATGACAAAGATGGTATCGGAGAATAGGTTCATGGTCAATTAGTTGTCTATAAATCCATGTCTAGTAGAGTCTCTTTTATGGCCATATAGTATGCCACAAGTATAAGGGAGAGGCTATGATGCATTTAGGAATGTTGCCCTTTCTTGTTGTTCAAGTTTTAGCTATAGATTCTAAGGTCTTAAATATTTCTAATTTCTTTAGTTTGCTTTTTAGATCATGTCTGCAAGAAAATCTGATATCTGTGGAAACTCTTTTATCTGGTCTGAGGATAATTTGGATGGATCTCATCTTACTCTAGGAATTTAGACTCAATCTCAGGTTACTACTTCTGATTTCCTTGATGGAGCTTCACTGGTTCCCTTTGTCCCTCCTCAGGAACCTTGAATTGATGTATCTAATGCTAAGTTTCGCTAGTCAATTCATTTGCATACTCAGTTGGTGGTCTCTCAAACTGAGTGGGATGCTTCTATTTCTCTATCCTCTGAGGCCACTAGAGTTGGCCAATTTATGAGGTTGAGTCCTTCTACTTTCAGTGGTTTTAAAGTTGAGAAAGTTCCTTAAAGTTTCATTAATGAGACGGAGAAGATTTTCTGTGTGATACATGCCACTAACACGAAGGTTGTAGAGTTCATTGCTTACTAATTGAAAGATGTGGCATATCAATGGTATAAGGAGTGGGACCAGTCCTATGAAGATGATACTAAGTCAGATTTATGGGATATTTCTCTAGTTCTTTCCTTGACCAGTTCTTTCCTTAGAAGTCTAAAGAGGTGAAAGTGAAGGAGTTTGTAAACCTGAAGAAGAATGTCAGTAAGGAATACGCCTTAAAGTTTCATCAGTTATCCCAGTATGCTCTAGAGTTTGTCCTTAGCATGAAGGATTGAATAAGGAATTTACTTTTGCACTTTCCAATGAGTTGATCTTAGAGAACAAGGATGCCTTGTTGAAAAAGGACATGGATATTTCTCAGCTCAACGTTTACACACAATAAGTCAAAGATAAAAACAAGAAGCAGGTTGAGGTCAACTAAAGAAAGAGTAAGAAGTTTCTTTATTTAGATTAGGGTGGAGGTCGACAGCAAAGTAGTAGAGAAGGTTGAATGTGGTATAAGAAGAAGTGGGGTAATTATGGGTATTATTTGATGGCCAATGCTCCATATCTAAAGTCATTTGGTGATCGAAATTTTTAGGGTGGCAATGGTTTAGGGCCTAGGGTGCCCAATATCAGGCTAGTGAGGCCCATTCAACTTCATTATATCCTTCCTAAAGATTTTGTAGTTAGTTTTATCATGGGTTTTGTGATGGGGGGAGGGATAGGTGTTTCAAATGTGGTCATCCAAGTATTATGCTCAGAAACTGTCTCATAGGTAAGGTTGCTTCTTGAGATAATAAGGTTTTTGTTGCCTCCTCATTAGCTCCTGCACTAAGGGTGCCCCTTCTGGATTCGACACTTTTCAAAACTATTTCTATGCTCTCACTACCCATTAGGAGTTTGAGACATCCTCTGATGTTGTTACTAGTATGTTGAAACTATTTTCCTGTGATGTATACTATTTACTTTTTCCGGGATCCACTCTTTCTTATGTTACCCCATTTTTGGCTTCATATTTTAATTTTGGTCCTGAGTGTATTTCAAACTCCTTCTCTATTTCTACCCTAGTAGGTGACTCATTGGTTTCTAGAAAAGTCTATAGGGGTTGTGTGGTGTCTGTTGGTACTAGAGAAACTTAAGTAGATGTGATAGAGTTAGACATGATTGATTTTGATGTCATATTTAAGATAGATTGGTTGCACTCGTGCTATTCCTCTTTAGACTATCAGGTTCATTAAATTATTTTTAAATTCCCTAATTGATTATTTAATGAGAGAGAAGTTCACTGGTACCTAAGGGAAGGTTCATATTATATTTTAGAGCCCAGAAATTAATTTCCAAGGGGTTTCTCTATCATTTGGTCTGAGTTAAAGATTCTAACTTAAAGGTTCCTTTCCTACATTCTATCCCTATAATAAATGACTTCCCTAAGGTCTTCCCTGGTGATCTTTCTGGTGTCCATCCTGGTAGGGATATTTATTTTGGGATTCATCTTATTTTGGACACTCGTCCTATATCCATCCACCTATATAAAATGGCTCTAGCTCAGTTGAAAAATCTTAAAAGGAAGTTAAAGGGTTTTCTAGACAAGGGTTTCATCCATCCTAGAGTGTACCCGTATAGAGCACCATTATTTTCGTGCGTAAGAAGGATGGTTCTCTTTGGATATGTATTAACTACTTACAATAAAATAGGGTCACGATAAAGAATAAGTACCCTCTTCTAAGGATAGATGATTTATTCAACCAGCTATAGGGTGCTAAGTTTTTCTACAAGAGTAATCTTCGATCCGAATATCATCAGTTATAGAGTAGGGAGGCAGATATCCATAAAACTACCTTCAAAACTTGATATAGTCATTTTGAGGTTTTGATGATGTCTTTTGGCTTGACCAATGCCCCAATGGCATTTATAGACTTAATGAATAGGGTTTTCCATCAGTTTCTAAATTTGTTTGTCATTATATTCTTAGATGATATTCTAGTGTACTCTAAGAGTAAGGAGGATCAAATCGATCCCCTCAGTATTATATTGTAAACCTTGAAAGATCAGTAGTAGTATGTTAGGTTCTCTAAGTGTGACAGTTTTGGTTGAATGTTGTGACTTCTCTGGGTCATGTTGTATCTAGTGAAAGGAGCATGGTGGTTCTATAAAAGGTTACGTTAGTGAAGAGGTGGCCTGGACCCATGACTCCAATTGATATTCGAAGCTTCTTGGGTATAGCCAATTATTATAGAAGGTTTGTGGAAAGCTTCACTTCTATTATCGCTCCATTGACTAAGCTAACTCAGAAAAAGGTGAAGTTCTTATGGTCTGATGCTTGTGAGGGTAGTTTCGAGAAGTTGAGGATAAGTTGACTTTGGCTTCGGTCTTGAATTTTCCTGAAAGCACTAGCAATTTTGTGGTCTATTGTGATGCATACAGCGTGGGGTTGGGCTGTGTGTTGATACAACATGGAAAGGTGGTTGCTTATGCATCTAGGTAGTTAAAGGTTCATGATAAAAATTATTTGACTCGTGATTTGGAATTTCTAATTGTGGTGTTCGCACTAAAGATTTAGTGTTACTACTTATATGGGGTTTATGTTGATATCTTTTCTTATCATAAGATACTGCAATATGTGTTTACCCAGAAAGAGATTAATCTTAGGCAAAGGAGATGGCTTCAGTTACTGAAGAACTATGACGTGAGTTTTCACTACCACCTAAGTAAAACTAACATGGTTGCAGGTGCTCTTAGTAGGTTGTCTATGGGTATCTTGTCACTTATAGACGATAAGAAGTGGGACTTGGTGAATAACATTCACCATTTTGCAAACCTTGGAGTTTGTCTCTTAGGCTCTGGGAATGGTGGTATATTTGTGCAACAGGCGGCGTAGTCAATTCTTGGTACGAAAATAAAGGTGAAGCAAGTGTTGGATCCTATCTTGATATAAATCAAGAATGATATGTGTAGGCAGAAGGTGATTGCTTTTGAGATTGGCGTGATAGTATATTAAGGTATCAATGGAGGTTATGTGTTCCCGATTTTGATGGATTGTGAAGTAAGATCTTAGTTGAGGCCCATGAGTCATGGTATACAGTTTATCCTGGTTCTACAAAAATGTATCATGATCTTAAGTAAATATATTGGTGGAATAACATGAAGCAGGATGTAGCCAGCTTTATAACTAATGTATGGTGTGTCAGTAAGTGAAGGTGGAGCACCTGAGACCCAGTAGGTTGTCTCAAGAAATTGAGTTGTCGGTATGGAAATGGGAAGTAATAAATATGGATTTTTTAGTGGTCTTCCATGATCTCAGAACCATCTTGAGTCCATCTAGGTCACTACGGATTGGACTAAAAAGTCAGCTCACTTCTTGCCGGTGAAGACTAATTATTCTGCCGAGAACTATGCGAGTTTATTTCTTCAGAAGGTCATAAAGTTGCATGGTGTGACTGTTCCTATTATTTTGTATTATGGTACTCAGTTCTCATCGCATTTTATGTGTTTATTTCAGACTAGTTTGGGGACTAAGGTGATCCTCAGTACTGCCTTTCACCCGCAGACGGTTGGGCAAGCAAAATGAATAATTCAGACAATTAAAGACCTGCTTCGATCTTGTATAAATGATTTTTGTAGTATTTGGGTTGACCACTTGACCCTCATTGATCTTGTATAAAGGTTCTATGGTTGATCCAAAAGTTCAATTAAGCTACTTGGGAAGCCGAGGAGGACATAAAGTCCAGGTATCCGTTCCTATTCCCAATTCCAGAAAATCATGCTTAAGATATGTGTGTTCTTAACATCTTTGTTTTCTGTCTTTGTTAAAGGAACTGTGGTTGTGTATTTGTGTTAAATTGTCCTAATGAGTGCCTGGACCCATCATTCGAGGATGAATTATCCTAAAAGAGAGAAATTAAAACACCCCAAAATTTTGGCCCTAGAAAATTTACACTTTTGACCTCACTACCTAGACTGTGACTTCCCTTATGAGTCATAGGGTGTCGTTACGGGTCCTACGAACCCAAGTCGTAACCAAACCAATAACTTTGTCGCATGGTTCTACTCTGAGTATGAGTGGCTCACTATGAGTCATAAGGACTTGTTATGGGTGATAAGGACCAAGTCGTACGGTTTCTAGTAAGTTTTACCCAAGATAATATCTTTATTATGAAATGAGGTCACGATTCGTAAAGACATATGATGAGTATCTATGTCCCAATCATAAGGGGTCTAGTGTTTACGTTGTTTGGTTTTGCTCTAACTACGACTTATACCCTATAAGTCGTAGGGTCACCTGATGAGTTGGTTGATTGAGTCATAAGGACAATAATGGGTGGGGTCCCAGAGACTTTCTTGGTTACGAAACATGGTGATGAGTCTTAAGGAGTGGCTACGAGTCACTGTGTGACCCGTAATCAATGGCAGTACTTTTTCCAACTTTTAATTAAGGGCATCTTGTTAATTTCCCCTTTTCCCCTTTTCCAAGCTATAGTCGGTATGATGATACCACTTAATAATGCCTTAATAATTGACTTCTAACATTATTGGTTGGGTTATGTTATGTGATAAATGTTTTAATTGGATAATAATGGGAGTTATGTTAGCTAGTAATGAAGGTGTGAGTTAAAAGGACTGACAATGGAAACTCATGTTTGTCGAATGAGGGTTGGTCTTGATAACCCTGTGCTTATGGGGTACAATGGAATCCTCCAAGTGTATATAAGTATATATGTATCATAGAGGGCAAAGTGTACAAGAAAATACCAAGTCATCTATGGTATCTCCAGTTCGTGCAGCTAAATGCACTAGAGCCCATCAAGGGGGTAACACTAGACCCATCTATCCCATGGGTGGATTTGTGATGGTAAAGCTACACAAACACAGGTTAAGGTTTTAAAGTTAATGTTAATCCTGGTTCCCTATCCCAACATCATATATATACATAGATATATATGGATGTGTACATGTTCTTTGATTTGACTTGGTTTTTGAGTAGATGGGATTATTTTATGCTTATCCTTGAGTTACGTACTAGTGTTCACCCCACTAACCATCTTCGAAAGTTGTATCCCCATGTGATGCAGGAACTGTCCATACTTCTACTTTTTCTACACATTGACTAGGGTTGGGGTCAGTTCATGAGTCAGACTGAAGTGGTGAGCTTTCATACTTTGAAAGGCTGCATTTCATCCTTTGAATTACATCATGTTTGACTATCTCTTTGGACTTGGTTTTTGCCTATGGTCTGGGGCATGTCCCGATTGAATATTCCTTGGATTTGGATAGAGGTTTTGTTTGATATTACTATGAACTTGGGTGTGGATGTTGGTGGTTGTTTAATTCTCATATTAGAATCTTTTGAGTTTTATTCTCTTATCTTATTATATGTTTGAAATTTATCCAGCACGGGGTGTAAGGTGCTTAGTTGTCTGGTAATAGGAGTGGTCTCCTATCCTCGGTGTACTTAATATACCCGTCACGTCCAGGCCCTAGTTTGGGTCATGACATACATTATGGATGGGGACCCAGATTATGCTAGTATTGTCTTTCCTACTTGGTTATGAGCCTCGAGATGTTAGGTTGGCTTCCTCAGGCTATTTTCTTAAAATAGTCCTATATATGTGTATATATATGTGTGGAGTTATTGTATATCCCTCTCTTTTCTTATTGATTCTTATTGTATATGTATGCCTTTTCCTAGTATTATTGTCATGTATCCTTCTTTCACTCTTTATTTATTGTCTAATGGTGTATTATATTGCACTAGTCCCTGAATACTATTAGCATAGGATAAGTTTATCCTTATGGATCCCTTAGTATTGTTATGTTTAGTTTCTTAGATAGTTTCCTATAGTTTAACTTCCCGCTTTACATGTTATTTATTCTTGCATTATCTTTGGAGCTCACTTGACTGATGCCTATAAGTATCACATGTTTGGTACTCATACTACACTTCTGCAGTCTAGGAATCATAGCATGAGTCCTTATCGTTGATGTGTGCATCATGCAGAATAGCTCTGGATTGGAGATTTGGGGTGAGCTCCTAGCATTTGGATTATTCCTGCTCTTCCTCGTATTGATGAGACTTATCTCTATTTTTAATTCAAAGATATCTGTTTATATGCATTTCTTCGGTATTTCACTTTATATTTTGATTGTATTAGAAGCTCTTGTACTAATTTCATCAGGTCTTGAGGTTTTTTTATATATATTAGTCTCTTTATCATATTCATTACGCTGCTTTCTTTCATTCTCTTGATAGTCTGTTACTAATTTTTCCAAATTATAGGTTGGCTTTACGTACTATTGGGTTGTAGTAGGTGCTATCATGACTTGAGAGTTGGGTCATAACACCATAGCCTTTAAGTTTAGAGCTTATGATACTCTCAGTTCTCTTTTACTAAAGATTTTTTCACATGTCCTTTGAAAAATCAGAATCTTTTCGGAGGGAGGTGATAGCAGAGTTGGAGTAGCAAAGCTTGAAATTCAACAATTCAACGCTCTACACAAGGTAAATTCTATCTCTTCTTAATTATGTTTTTTTGTATAATTTCATAAATATTTAAATGTGTGTCCAGTATAGACACTGGCCCTCTAATTTTGGTGTGAAAATCTGAACTAAAGATGATGTCATTCACATTATATTGTTTGTTTGGTTGAGTTTTTGCAACTTGGGATTTTCTAAAATTAATCCTATAAAGCTTATGACTTAGAAATTAGTGGCTGCCTAGTATAGGATTCTTGTAAAGTCGATTTGGCATGTTTCATAGCATCACTGTAGTTGTTTAACTTGTTTTGTGCCTAGTTATGTGTTTTACAAGATGTGGGCAACTCCTGCTTAGCATGGAAAAGACTCTAAGGCTTAAAACTTTGAGTATGTTTGGTTTTCTATAAGGAATGCTGAAGTATGGCAGTAACTTCTTGGTTACGTTTCATATTGATTGCGTGCCCTAACATAATTTCTTTTTCTTAAAACAAAAAGCTCCAAATTAGCGTTTAAAAAGGCTTTACAAGTTTTAGACTTTGAAATATGATTCATGGGTTGTATATATATCATTTTGTTATTTTGTTTAAAAACATAGTGATGGAAGTAGTAATCTTGAACATTGAACATGTTTAAGCAAGCATGACAGGGAACTTGTAAGACGAACACTATTTGAAAGTTTCCTTATACAGTAATGTATGGTAGACTACCATCACTTAGTATGGGATATCAACTAAGGGGAAGCTAATTTCATTTTCTTATATAGCTGTATGTGAGTGGATGTATTCATTTATTTTCATTCTAAAATGGTAGATGGGTGTGCACCTCTTAGCTTCTTAGATTAGAACTTGAGTCGACATTTAGTAAGAGTCCAAATTAGAAAGATGGGAGTTTGAGACCGAATCTTCAAGCTCGCTTTAAAGACGTGATCTTACTTAAAGTTATGTCTTTTCTTTGGCTACTTTAAATGTATTCATCATGGCTCATGTTTAGATGACAATGGTTCATAAAAGGAAGTAGCCAATGGAGATGATGGTACTTTTAGTAGGCAGTCCTCTTTTTCACTTAAGCTCATATGTATTATTTTTGTTTATATGTCTGAAATAAAGCTAATGTTATGTCTGAATAAGAGACGGCGAAAAGATGAGGCGAGTTTGATTGTTCCTTTTTCAAAACCAAGTGCATTTTGGTTATGCATTTCCATGTCTTAGAACAGTCCAAATGTTAACCTCTATAGTTGTTAAGCGAAACGTGTATCATGAATATGTTTAACCAAGACTTGTGAAGAAAGATCACCTGCTATCATGCTTCAAAGCTGACCATTTGGAACTGTGTTGAAATCAGGGCGGATGAACAACTTTACATGCGGGTTCCAGGGAATCATAAATTTCGTACGGTTCTTGAATTTATATTGAAAAAACTAGTAAATATATAAGAATTATAAGTTGGGAACCCACAAACAAAGTGTGTTATTGGTCTAGCGGTAAAAATTGTAAGTTAGAAACCCACAACCTTTAAATTCTAGATCCGCCTCTCGTTGAAATTTATTCTTTCTTAAAAAAAATTTATAGAGCATCCTACTTTGGTTTTTGTTTTACAAACTACGACTTGCGAAAAGAAGCTATTTTCAATTGCTACATAGATCACTTTGGAGATTTTGAACTATTAAGTTGCAAGTCTTAGGCTAGCCATCTATGTAAACCCGATTCTTCATCTCTAACTTGTCACGAAAAAGGGACATACACGGTGTAAGCTTTGGAAAGTACTTCATGCATTTAGTCAGCCCTCCGATAAAGAATAGTTTGCAGAAAAAAAATCAGCCTTAACGTAATCCTATTACGAAGATGTATTCATAATTGGTTACTAATTCTCTTTCTTTCTTTATATCTTATCTCGTGAGTTGTGAACTAGTAATGTTTCTTTGTTATTAACATATCTCCAGGTTCACATGTGATAGTTATCAAGCTTTCGGTAATTTGTACTAAGCGTAGTTAAATCAATTTATTGTGTCTAGTGTCTGGTCTCTAGTTTTCTCCTGTTTAAATTTCCTGAATGTTCATTCTATACTAAGAAAAAATATAGTTACAAATTGTGTGTTTCTCATTGTCCAATAAGTAATATAGATGAAAAGAAATAATGAGTTTAGACATAGCATGAGCTTATTGTTAGGAAAGAAGGCATACAATCAAAGAGCCCGACAGGGTAGCAGCGGAAAATATCCAAGACTAAAATTTCCCTTTCAACTTGAACCAAGAGGAGACAAATAAACCCAAGAAAAATAGAGTAATATACAGCAAACAACTCAACCAAATGAAACAAGACAAGAATGAAGGCAATCACACGAGACACAAGATTTACGTGGAAAACCCTTCAGAGTGAAGAGTAAAAAACCACGGGACCAAAACCTCCACTATAATTACCAAAGATTTACAATATTGTCCTCCAAAATGTCTACCAAACAAGTGTCAAACAACAAGAAACAATACATAATCCACAGCACCAAATACTATAGAAATAAAGGAGTGAAAGCACCAAAAGTGCAGCAACTATTCGGGAATAAAGATTAGGAAATACAGGACACCAAATCAAGTTTATTCAGTTCCTAATCAAATATTGAGATGAGAGGAACAAGCAGTCCAAAAATCAGCTCAATCGGACAAGAAACGAAGCGGGAATCGCAATTTGAAGTGGACAGTTGTGGCTGAAATTTAGGTGCGAAAATCAGCTTTGTTTTTCTCTCTTTGGCTGCTGAAAACTCTCTTTTTTTGATGGTGAATAAGACCCAAAAATATCAATATATATTCCCCATAGTAATGGGCCTATGGTAAAAAGTGGGTTGGTCTAAATTGGGCTTCATTTTATCCACATAGGAAGGGACAAGGCCTATGACCCAACAATTCTCCCCCTCCCGACTATGTGGAGGATACTGCCATCCTGGCAATCATGCAACAATCTTCAACCTTCCCTCTTGTCAAAGCTTTAGTCATCATGTCGGAACCTTTATCATACGTATGAATCTTCTAAAGTTCAAGCAACTTAGAATCCAACACATCCTGAATCCAATGGTATCTCACATCAATGTGTTTAGACCGACCATGAAATGTAGAATTCTTGCCAAGATGTATGGCACTTTGACTGTCGCAATGAAGCATATACCTCTCTTGAGCACAACCAAGTTCCCCCAAGAATCTATTAATCCAAAGCAATTCTTTACAAGCTTCAACGGCAGCAATAAGCTCAGCTTCTGTAGTAGATAGAGCAGCACATTTTTGCAACCTAGATTAGCAAGACACAACTCCCCCTGCAAAAGTAACCAAATATCTGAAGTAGACTTGCGAGTATCAACATCATCGGCCATATTTGAATCAGTATAACCACAAAGAATAGGCTTTCCTGTACCAAAATACAAACTCAGATAGAAGTGCCACAAAATTATCTCATAATCCACTTCACAGCATTCCAATGTTCTCTTCCCGAATTAGAAAGAAAACGACTAACAATACCAACAGCATGAGCAATATCCGATCTTGTGCAAACCATTGCAGACATCCAACTGCCAACAGCTGAAGCATAAGGAACTTTCTCTATATCTTCCTTCTCATCATAACTGGAAGGACACTGATTCGTGCTCAACTTGAAGTGCATAGCTAAAGGTGTACTGACAACCTTAGCCTTGTCCATGTTAAACCTTCGAAGTACTTTCTGAATGTAATTTTCTTGTGATAACCACAATTTCTTAGCCTTTCTATCACGGACAATCTGCATGCCAAGAATTTGCTTTGCTGGTCCAAAGTCTTTCATAGAAAAAGACTTAACTCTTGCTTCAACTTTTGAATCCTGCAAGCATTATGACCAACAACAAGCATGTCATCAACATAAAGAAACATAATAATAAAGTCACCATCAGAGAATTTTTGCACAAAAACACAATGGTCTGACTCATAAAGGAACCAAACTTCCTGTACCACTGCCTAGGAGCTTGTTTCAAACCATACAAGCTCTTCTTCAATTTGCAAACATAATTCTCTTTTCTCTTGACTTCAAAACCTTCGGGTTGCTCCATATAAATTTCTTCATCTAAGTCACCATGGATAAAAGCAGTTTTAATATCCATTTGCTCAACCTCTAAATCTAGAATTGTAGCTAAGCCTAGAACCACACGAATGGATGACATCTTTACAACCGGAGAAAATATCTCATCAAAATCAACTCCTATTTTCTGGTTAAATCCCTTCACAACCAATCTAGCTTTGAACTGTGGAATTGGATTACCATCTTCATGCTTCATCTGAAAAATCCACCTATTTTTTAAAGATTTTCTATCTTTAGGCAGCTTAACTAAATCAAAGGTATGATTATCTTGCAAAGATTTAATTTCATCTTCCATAGCATCAAACCACTTTTTTTTTCTTCACTTTCCATGGCCTTATCAAGACTCTCAGATTCTCCCCCATCATTCAAGAGTACATACTCACTGGGAGAATAACGGGATGAAGGTATTGTTTCTTTTGTAGATCGTTTGAGATAACTCTATGGAGCATCAACAACTGGCTGCTGATCAATCATATCAACTTGCACTGGAGCATAAAAAACTTCTTGCTGGTCATTCTGAACATGATCATCATCTTCATTATCAACTTGATTTTCATCATCATGATGATTTTGTTCAGTAGCAGTAGTCAAAGAACTAGATCAACATCAACTAGGCTCTCACTATTTTTAGAATCAACCTTCTCATTTTTGTCAAAATCTTTAATTGTTTGGTCTTCAAAGAACACAACATCGCGACTTCTAACAAGTTTCTTCTCATAACCAATGAAGATACACTATCAAGTTTTAACATCCAACTTTGACCTTTCATCCTTAGAAACATGAATAGAAGATTTACACCCAAACATGAATAAGAAACATTCTTACCAGACCAAACTCTATCAGGGACATCACCATTCAAAGAAACAATAGGATATAAATTGATAACATAAATATTCGTATTAAGTTCTTCTTCCTAAAAGAAATCTGGCAGCTTAGCATCTGAAAGCATACATCTAACCCTCTCAACTAGTATTTTGTTCATCCTCTCTGCTAGGCCATTCAACTGAAGAGTCTTTGGAGGATTTTTCTAATGTTGAATACCCAGCTCTCTACAATATCTATCAAAAGGACCAATATACTCACCACTATTATCTGAACGGATGCATTTTAATTTCTTTCCTATCTGTCTTTCAAACAAGGCCTGAAAGTTCTTGAACACATCAAGTACTTGATCCTTGGACTTCAAAGGAAATACCCTGAGTTTGCGAGATTGATCATCAATAAAAGTCACAAAGTAAAGTGCACCACCATGAGACCTTACTTTAAAAGGACTGCACAAATCAGAATGCACCAACTCCAGCAAATGGAGCTTTCTTAAAGGCGGATGACTCTGAAAAAAACTCTTTTCTGTTTATCGGCTAAGTAATGAACACACTTCTTTAACTTTGCTTGTTTTACTCCAGAAAGTAAATTTTTCTTAGCCAAATTATCAATTCCCTTCTCACTCGTATGACTCAACCTTCTATGCCACAACTCTGATGAAGTATTATTCTCTACAAAGTTTATCAAGGCTCTAGAAGTAGAGCCCTGAAATACGTACAAGTTAAACAACTTGTGACCTCGAGCCACAATCATCGAACCTCTATTAAGCTTCCACTGTCCAGCACCAAGGGTATTAACATAACCCTCATCATCCAAACTTCCTAGAGAAATCAAATTAAGGCGAATATCTGGAGCATGCTTGACATTATTGAGAACTAGTTTGGAACCATTTTTTCTTTCCAAACAAATCGTGCCAATGCCAAGTACTTTAACTTCATCATTATTGCCAATTTTCAACATTTCAAAATTACCTGGAGTATAAGAAGAAAATAATTCCTTCTTTGGCATAATATGAGAAGTAGCACCAGAATCCACAAACCAGCTAGACTCATCGCGAACAATATTAATGACATTCTCACCACAAGCAACAAGAAAATCATCATTCGCAACAACAACAACACAATTTTCATTATCGTCTTCTTTCTTTTGTTGTCTTATATCTCTCTTATGCTTGTAACAATATTTCATAATATGCCCCTTTTTATTGCAATAGCCACATGTAACATTCTTGAATTTGGACCTTGACTTGCTTCTACTTTTATCACTATCATTTGAATCTCTGGACTTTTTTTCCCCATTCTTCAGTAACCAAAACATCAGAGTGTGAAGATGAAGAAGATGAGGCTGAGATCTTCTTCTCATCTCTTCATTCAAGACACCACTCTTAGCATATTCCATAGTTACAATACCAATAGGAGCAGAATTATTCAAAGAAACTCGAAGAGTTAAGAGTTTTCCAAGAGTCAGGCATAGTATTAAGAAGCCAAAGTCCCTGAATTTCTTCGTCGAACTTTACACCTATTCCGGACAGTTGGTCAAGGACACCCTAAAAATTATTTATATGATAAAAAATAGGACTACCCTTTTTATACCTGATATTCATCAATTGCTTAAGCAGGAACAACTTGTTATTTCCAGTCTTCGAAGCATAAAGTATCTCGAGCTTATCCCACAAACTTCTAGCATGTGTCTCATTCACAATATAAATTCTAATATTATCTTTAACCCATTTTTGATATAGCCACAAACCTGTAAGTGCTCAAATTCCCAACTCATCTATCATGGATTAAGGTTTAGTAGATGCAAACACAGGTAGATGCATTTTCTTGACAAATAGAAAATCTTTCATTTTGCCTTTCCAAGTATGATAGTTACTACCGTTCAAACACGCCATCTTGCTCATATTTACCTCCATCATTCAAATCGACAATCAACAACAACCAACGCTTTGATACCACTTGTTAGGAAAGACGAGCACACAATCAAAGAGCCCAATAGGGTAGCAGTGAAAAATATCTAAGACTAAACTTTTCCTTTCAACTTGAAGCAAGAGGAGACAACTAAACCCAAGAAAAATAGGTAAATATATAGAAAATAACTCAACCAAATGAAACAAGACATGAATAAAGGAAATCACACGAGACACAAGATTTACGTGGAAAATTCTTTAGTGTGAAGAGTAAAAAACCACGGGGCCAAAACCTTATCTATAATAACCAAAGAGTTACAATACTGTCCTCCAAAATGGCCATCAAAAAATTGTCAAACAACAAGAAATAATACATAATCCACACCACCAAACACTAGATAAATAACGGAGTAAAAGTACCAAAAATACAGCTGCTATTCGGGAATGAAGAACAGGAGATACAGAACACTAAATCAAGCTCCTTCAATTCCTAATTAAAGATTGAGATGAGAGAAACAATTAATCCAAAAATCAGCTCAATCGGACAAGAAACAAAGCGGGAATCGCAATTTGAAGTTGATAGCTGTGGCTGAAATTTAGGTGCAAAAATCAGCTTTGTTTTTCTCTCTTTGGCTGCTGAAAACTCTCTTTTTATGATGGTGAATAAGACCTAAAAAGATCAATATATATGCCCCATAGTAATGGTCCTATGGACAAAAGTGGATTGGTCCAAATTGGGCTTCATTTTATCCACATAGGAAGGGACAAATGCCCATGACCCAACACTTATCTGTAGTTACTTCATAGCCTTGCCTAAGTTTTAGAATTATTTTTCTGCCTACATATCCCTCTAAACAGCATAGACATTTTGACGTACTGCCTGTGTATCAACGTTGTTAAATGATTTAGCTATTCGGAGTGATTGAATTTTTCTGTTGTTTTAGAAGTTTTTGTTAGTATTGAAATTTGGCCCTTCCCCTAGGCTAACCAATTAAGTTTCCTTAGTTAAAAAACCAACATGAAATCTTCCAAGATAGTACGTTATCACGCTTAACCTTTCACTTGAATTTTTTTTAGCTTACTTTCTTCGCGTCTTTGCTTTTGGTGGACTTTGAGTTCGCTTCTTTGAAAGGTTTAAATTTGGTTACATTATTTTTATTAATTGTGTATATTATTCCAGTGTCAAATTTTAGTTACATTAATCTTTATTTTTCTCTTATTCATATATACACCCAAGAGTGCATTCGGAGTTGTGAAGCGAGACTCCATCTCTATCCAAATCAGAAAGCCACTAATAGCTGCATCTATATGATCATGTCAAGTAGCCTCAGTCACGTCGATAGTATCGAGTGCCTCCTCCTCTTCAAGACTATTCTTATTCTCCTATTTATAGTATTTAAAGTTGTTTACTAACATCTTTTCTTATGAGTTATTACTGATTATTTATTGGATTTTGTATTTTAACCCTTATAAACTGCCTAGTAACGATATGGTGCAATATAGTCATTTATTACTTACTAATAAAAAGGAAAGTAGGCAACAAGGTGTCAATATGTCTGCTTCAGTTGCTTGCTTCAGATTTTTACTCCATGATTTTACTATCTCACCCTTATTTAATTATTATAAATTATTTATGTATTAAAAAATTAATAATATTTAATTAAAAAAAATAAAATAGATATTTATGATATGTTTGCTTAAGCTGCTTCAATCATAATTTTATCAAATATCACCCTTATTAATTATTATAAGTCATCTAAGTATTACAAAATTAATAATATTTAATCAAAAAGATAAAATAGATATAAAATGATAAATTAACTCTTTATGTTTTAAATTAACTTGACTTCTTAAGAATCACAATAATTTAAAACATAAATTATTTAAAAAATATAATTAACTATCAATGCCACAAAAGTTTAGATACAGAGACTAATATATATTATTTGAAAATTACATAAAAATTATTATAAGTTACAATAGTTAATAGCTTAAAATATCTATGAAAAAATTAATCTATTATATATTTCAAACAATACATAAAAAATACTATAAATAAAAATAACTAATAACTTAAAAAATTTAAAAGATATAAAATGTTTGGTTAAGTCTCTAAATTATATCAATATCACTTAAATTGGAATAAAAAAATTATTATAAATAACAATAATTAAAAAATTAAATTATTTTAAAAATATAATTGACAATCAATGCCACAAGAGTTTGAACAGGAGAGTAATGTATATTATTTGAAAATTACATAAAAAAGATTATAAATTACAATAGTTAACAACTTAAAATATCTTAAAACATATTAAAAGTATGATTATCTCAATTTTATTTGTGTCACATAAATTGAGATAAGAAATAACATATACTGAGCCCGTGTTTTCTAAAAAATAGTAATATAGGCCCATCGAATTTTTATTTTCAGACTTTTTACTAATTTATACATTTATAGAGTTTAATTTTGATCGTGAATCAAATTTTTGAAACAAAATTATACATTTTAATAATAAATTACAATAATTGATAAATTAAAATATTTTAAGAATATACGCAAAAATTAATCTAAAAAATAAATTTATTTAAATTTCAACATTCAAAATATATCACATTAATTGACATGATTATTGTTATAATATTGATTTAAGATAGGGACTAGCTTCTGGTGACTAGCTTACTAAGTTAAGGGCAGAATTTTAGGAAATGGGGATTCAAACAAGTTTTCTCTAAAGGTTGACCATATTAAGACTAAAGTAATTGTCTTCAACTGTTTTTTTTTCCAATGTAATGGATTATAGTTCCAACGTTTTACTTCACATTCATTTGTTTCTCAACTCTTGGTTTGCTTAAAGACTCAGATATTCAATATATATATATATACACGCTATCATATACTAGGTATATTTAATTATTATTATTATTATTTCTACAATTACTATAACTATTATTTTCACTATTGTTATTGTTATTTATTCTTTATTTTAGTTCTTTTAGATATACATATGCTATTACATCTTATTTTCCACTTGTTTCTAATCTATCAAGATTTCACAAATAAAAAATAATATTTGATAGCTTTTTCATATACTTTTATATTTATGTTTATTGTATATAAGTTCTCACAATGTGTTTCCTTATAATAGATTTATTTAGATAATTAAGTCCATATAATTTTCAATACATTTTCTTATAAAACTAAAATATTTTTTACCTTCTAATTCATATAAAAATACTACTCTTTCTTTTCCATAGTTTTGAAGCATACATATATATTTTGCAATAATTATATCATTTTCTTGTATATGGCAGCGGTACATCTTATATGCCTTGAGTTTTGTTTTTTTTTAAGAAAAAACATTTTCTGATCACCATTTTAGCAAATAATAAAACAAATATCTTTCTGAAATATTTTTCTAAAACAAAGTATAAGGACTATATTTGGATAGGCTCTGAGGGATTCTTAACACCTTCCTCTCGAGTAACTAGAATCATTAACCAAAATCTCAAATATTTTCAAAGATCAAAACAATGTTTTACATTATGAAAAAATAAGTTTCCTAATTTTTCCTAAAAGTTAGGTGAAACTCTGATTCTTTTCAAATCATGTAGAAGAGTTGGCCATTACAATTATATTTTGACCAAGTCAAAGTATGGCATGATAGGTATTATAGGCTAACTGGAAAAAGTAAAAAATAAATCTAGTAAAAGATACTAAGAGTACATCACGTGCATACAGAAAAGTCTCCAAATGATAGCTCACGTTGTCTCCACTAGAAATGCTTCAATATAAGGTAAATAGGGAATCTACACATGGATATACATATCGAAACTAAGAACATGGCAACAAACACATAGAGGAAGTACAAATAATGCAATGGAAGACAATGCGATGATGATAAAATGTTTTGTATACGCCTTTCACGCCTGAGATCTTTCAATATAGTACCCATGGAGGGTTCACAACTCGTATACTTTCTCAATAACAACTCAACCTTATCGTCCAATGACCATGGCCTAGACTTTCTAGAATCTACAATGACCAATCTTACCGGCAAATAACCTCAGCCAAGGATTTTTCAAAAAGTGATTCATTTTCTTTCAAAATCAGTGTTTCTTAGTATTACCAATAACTCATGAATATGGTATATATGAATGAGAATGCAATGCTCACATATGAAGATGATAATGAATTCAACATAGGTATAATATTGCTTAGAATCAACTCAATTTTTGATAATTCATGATTTAAGCCCTTGCTCGGCTCCAACAAGATATATAGTTATGTAAGACATTAATATATCATATCAAACCCCTCACTCGGGTATTACTATCATAATTATAAGACCCCGATCATACCTTAAGTTTAAATCTGTCTTTTGAGTGGATAGGAGTGACTTCAAAAGTGATTGATGTTTATATTGTATTGTATTTATCTAATTTATACCTTTTTTATGTATATCATTGAAAAATATTTTCATCGATACCAATTTCATCAAAATACGACATTGCATGAGGAAGTTACGGCTGTTTTACTAAGCGATGTCAGAATCGTCCAGGCCTGACGGTAGACCTAAAGGACCGCCAAGTCCTTGGTGGACCATCAGTTGTCCCATAAATCCAAGAAAGTATTCTATTTTTGGTCATCGTGCGAAGACCAAAATGGTGGGCCGTCAAAAATTTGACAAATAGTCAAAAGGACCATCAAGTTGAGGCAAAATGTCCCATTTCTAACCCTAGAGTGACGGATGATCTGGTGGACCGTCATTTTCTGGATGGATCATCACTTCGACCATTACATCAAGGCAGAGTGTCCCAGTTTTGGCACTCGAGTGATGAATAATCTGCTAGACCGTTAGTTGCTCTGACGGACCGTCAGTTCGACCGTCACAGATCCGATCAACAATTTTCATCTTTTTTGGAAAGGGAATTTTTGTCTTTTTCGCCTATTTAGGTCTTGTTATATATATATATATATATATATATATATTAAAGCAGATGAGAAAACCTCATTTTCTCTTATTTCTCTTCCAAGAAATATCTAGAAGCTGGGGTTTCTCTCCAACCCAAAATTCAATCTTCTTAAAAAAAAATTCAAGAATCTTCTATAGAGTTTCAAAGTGGTTCAAGAATCAAGCTCTCCAAGTGAAATACTTCAAGAACCCTAATTCAAGTGCGTATGAAGGAGTAAAAACAACTCTTTTCATCTTAAATTCCTAATCCAAGGTATGTGGGGCTTGAACAAGAATATCCTTTCATTCTTGTGCACAAAGATTTAATATTTATTATTTATTTCCATCAAATTGCAAAGTAGGTTTACACCCAAATTACTTTATTAATGATTTTACTAGATTTGAGTTGTTTAAGTGCAATATACATGATTATTTCATCATCTTATTTCTTAAATTGAGAACATACGCCATGAATTGTACATTGCTACTATGAATTGATGATTTCTAAGTGATAAATGATAAAAGTCATGATTTTAAGATTTTCCATGAGAAGTTGATTATTGAATATATATATATATCTATATTGAGCTTCAGAGTCAAGGATGAGCCCTATGATGTTTCTTTGAAGCTTTTGATATCTGAAATGATTTGATAAGCAAACGTACTTGATGTTGAGAAAGATTGTTTTGAATTTGAGTCGAGTTAGGAATCAACAGTTGTATATGATTTGCAGATGAGATATATTTATGTTTTGGTCTTTATGATAGAACGATGAGTTGAAATTAATTAAGGTGGATTTCCTAACGCGTTTTGAGCTGAGTTTGGGAGGAGTATTTAGCACTAAATTAGGAAATAGGGTATTTTCACAGAACTACGTGCCACCATAGGATTGATCTTGATAATTGTGGGCCAGAGGCCAAGTGTGAGTTTGTGATCATGAAGCTGAGGTTGTACTCCCTGGCAAGAGTACGATGCTCCCGCCAATGTGGGGTTCTCTCTTTAGGAGGGTAAAATATTAGAGTCTATGCGGCTCACATGGTTTAGTTTATGTCAGTTATAAGAAACTCCCAAGGTCATAATAGTCTAGGTTTCTTGTGTTATCGAGTCACTCTAAGTCATGAGTCAAAGAGTATGAGTCGAGTCCAATGATTTATGAGATTTATGAAGCATGTGTTATATTAATGATTTATGGAAATTATGTCTCAGGAAATTCAAGCGAAGAGAGTCATTATTGTCAGCATGCATGATTTTTTATTAAATTTATGATATTATTTTAAAAAATATTGCATACACCCCCACATACTCAGTACATTCCCAAGTACTGGTTCCCATACTCTTCTGTGTTTTATATTTCCTCATGATGTAGGTTCAGGTGCTCAGTCTTAGAAGCGACAGTGATCTTCGAGTACCTTTATCTACATTTCTATAGTTGGTGAGTCCTCATGGTTCGAGGACCTATGTCCCTAATTTTATCTTGTTAATAAATAATTGTTTTCTTTCAGATCTATACGAGTCAGTTAGGGGATCTATTCCAATGGCTACTCAGTCTTATGTAGTAGAGGCCTTGTCAGACTAGAATATCAGTATGTGCAGAACTTTAGTATTTTGATTGTACAACAGTATCTCTTCATATTCCAGTGTGTTCATGGCATGATTATTCTTCCATACTCTAGCTTGATTTTGTCGTAGTGAGTTCTGAAAGAGATCACAGGCTTACAGGGTTAGCATGAGGCCACGTGTGGTCTTAAGCACTATGTGACATCTCGTTATAGGTTCTCGGGTCGTTTCAAGCTTGGTATCAGAGCCTAAGGTTCAAAGATTCCTAGGGAGTCTGACAAGCTGTGTTACGTAGAGTTTTGATCATCGGTATGTAGCGCACCATATCTATGAGCAAGAGGCTATGGGGTGTTTTAAGAAAAACTATTTCTTTCTTTCAAAAGTATATCCTACCTATGACTATTTCTCTCTGCTATTAATTCAAACTCTTTTACGTCAGAAAATTCCTCCTCGTAGAGCTCATAAAAAAAATGAATGTCCTAAACCCATTGATCCTTCAGGTAAGACGGTATCCCACGCTGAGTTTCTGGCATCTTTTCAGGCACTAGCCCAGAAGGTTACCGCCAATGCTCAGTCTAATGTTCAAGCCGCATTTCTACCTCCGCAAGAAGGTAATTCAATGGCAACTCAGGTTCATGACTTTATAGTGATGAATTCGCCAGAGTTTTATAGGTCAAAGACAGGTGAGGAACTATAGATGTATCTTGATGAGGTAAAAAAGATCACCCAAATTATGCATGTAATGGAGGAAGAAAGTGTGGAGTTAGCTTCCTATTGATTGAAAGGTGTTGCTTATGATTGGGTAGAGATATGGAGGAAAAGTAGATGGGAAGATGCCGCTCCCATGACTTGGCAGTTATTTCAGGACACGTTCTTAGATAGATTCTTTCCCCTAGAGCTGATGGAAGCAAAGTTAGAAGAATTTATGAACTTGAGACATGGCTCTATGACAGTTAAGGAGTATTTTCATAAGTTCAACCAGTTATCTAAGTATGCTCCCGGTATGATGGCCGATTCTAGAACTAGTATGAGTAAGTTTTTGCTGGTGTATCTGGTTATGTTGTGAAAGAGTATAGGTCTGCTATTCTTAATAGGGACATGGACCTTTATAGACTAATGATACATGCTTATCAGATTGAAGCAAACAAGGTGAAAGAGAGAGAAAGAGTAAAGGTAAATAAGAGGGTTAGATCAGACCTACAGGGGCATAGTCAGACTAGATTTTTGAGAGGGATCCGTCCTCCGTTCTAAAGTCATTCACTTGTGTCAGCGCCTTCATCAGTCAGTACTCCCACATTTAGAATTTGGCAGGATCAGGGTAATAGTCCTATTATGTCCAGGTCCCAGGACAGTGCGAGTAACAGACCTCGTCCTTCCGTATGTCCAAAGTGCGGTAGAGACCATTTTGGTGAGTGCTTTGTCGATCGGAGGGGTTGTTTTGGTTACGGTAAGTTGGGCCACAGGTTCAGGGATTTCCCATATGCCAGACAAGGGAGTCGTGATGTTCATCCCCAGAGTCAGGCTATTAGTGCTCCATCCTCTTTAGTTCGTCCTACTTCTCCTCAGGGTGCCTTGTCTAGTACCGCAGGTGGTCCGCACCAAAATCACTTTAATGCTATACCACCCCACCAGGAGCAGGAGGATTCACAAGATTTTGTTACAGGTTCGCTTCGTGTATTTCATTTTGATGTGTATGTATTGATGAACCCTGGGTCAAGTCTTTCTTATGTGAATCTGTTGGTGGATGTGAATTTTGAAATTAGTGTTGAAAAAAATCCTGAGCCTTTTCTAGTTTCTACACCAGTGGGTGAATCTGTTGTTGCTAAGCAAGTGTATAAGAAGTGTCCTATCACTGTCCTTAACAAAATCATGTTTGCATATTCGATTGAGCTAGATATGGTTGATTTTGACATTATTCTAGGTATGGATTAGTTTTACTCTTGCTATGCATCTATAGACTGTCGTACTCGTGTAGTCAAGTTTCAGTTTCCTAACTACCTAGGTTTTGAGTGGTTCAAAAATTCTGTAGCTCTTAACAGTTATTTGATATCCTACCTTAAAGCCAGGAAATTGATATCCAAGGGTTGTGTCTATTATTTGATTTGATTTAAAGACACTAAGTCCGAGACTTTGACTATTTAGTGTGTTAGCGTTGTTAATGAATTTCTTAATATTTTCCTGGAAGATCACCTAGAGGTACCTCCCGATATAGATATAGAATTTGGGATTGATTATTTTCTTGATATGCAGCCTATTTTTATTCTCCGTATCATATGGCCCCCGCAAAACTTAAAGATTTGAAAGAGCAACCCAAAGATCTTCTCGATAAAGGTTTTATAAGGCCCAGTGTATTTCCTTGGGGTGCACCCATTCTATTAGTGCAAAAGAAAGATGGTTCATTGCGTATGTGTATTGACTATCGTCAACTCAACAAGGTTATAGTCGAAAACAAGTACCCTCTTCCTAGAATTGATGACCTGTTCAATCAGTTGAAAGACGCTAGTTATTTATTGAAAATAGATTTTAGATCTGGCTATCACCAACTTAAAGTCAGAGAGTGTGATATTCCAAAGACAACTTTCCACACCCTTTATGGTCATTTTGAATTCCTGGTCATGTCTTTCGGGCTAAAAATTTCCCCAACAGCTTTTATGGACCTTATGAATCGGGTGTTCAGATAATACCTGGATATGTTTGTTATTGTACTCATAGATGACATTCTTGTGTACTCCCGAAATAAAAACGACCATGCAGATCATCTTTGAATTGTCTTGCAGACCCTTAGAGATCATCAGTTGTTCACTAAATTTAGAAAGTGTGAATTTTTACTAAGGTCAGTTGCCTTCCTAGGTCATATTTTTTCTTCTGAAGGTATTCGAGTTGATCCTCAAATGGTAGAAGATGTGAAAAATTGGCCTAGACCTATCTCTCTATCTGATATTACGAGTTTCTTTAGCCTAGCTGGTTACTACCGTCATTTTGTAGAAGGTTTTTCTTCCATTGCTTCTCCTTTGACCCAGTTAGCCCAAACAAGGTTAAATTCCTATGGTCAGATTCCTGTGAGAAGAGTTTTTAGGAGTTAAAGACTCGACTCACTTCAGCCCCTGTGTGAACACTTCCTAATGGTATAGATTTTATGGTGTATTGTGATACCTCGAGAGTTGGTTTGGGTTGTGTGTTGATACAAAAAGGTAAGGTTATAGCCTATGCCTCTCGACAATTGAAACCGCATGATAAGAATTACCCGACCCATGATCTCAAATTAGCTGCTGTGGTTTTTGCCTTAAAAATTCGGAGACACTACTTGTACGGTGTTAATGTTGATGTCTTTATAGATCACAAGAGTTTGCAGTATGTGTTTACTCTGAGAGAGTTGAATCTTCGACAGAGGCAATGGTTAGAATTGCTAAAGGACTACAATATGAATGTACTGTATCACCCGAGCAAGGCAAATGTAGTGGCAGATGCCCTTAGTAGGTTATCCTTGGGCAGTGCAGCATATGTCAAGGAAGATAGGAAGGAGTTAGCTCGTGAAATGTATCGTCTGGCTAGGTTGGGAGTTAGATTGCTTGATTCAGCTAAGGGTAATGTTTGGGTACAGAGTAGTTCTGAATCTTCTCTAGTTTCGGAAGTAAAGAAGAAGCAACATATGGATCCTCGATTGATCGAACTGAAAGAGTTAGTTAAAGACCAAAAGGTTAAGGTTTTCTCCCAAAGGGGAGATGGTGTATTGAGATTTCAAAATAGATTGTGTGTGCCTGATGTTGATGATTTGAGGCAGAGGATTATGGCTAAAGTGCGTGGTGTGCGGTATTCAATTCATCCCGGTGCTACCAAGATGTACCGTGATTTACAGGAAATATGTTGGTGGAACGGCATGAGAAAGGATATAGCAAAATTCGCAGAGAAGTGTTCAACTTGCCAATAAGTTAAGATAGAGCACCAAAGACTCAGTGGAATGATGAAAGAATTTAGCATTCCGACATGGAAGTAGGAAGAAGTGAAGATAGATTTCATCACCGGTTTACCTCTTTCTCATCATCATCATGATTCTATTTGGGTTGTTGTAGATAGGTTGACTAAGTTCGCACATTTCCTTCCAATACATGCATCTTTCACCACTGAGGACTATGCTAAGTTGTACCTTTGAGAGTTAGTCAGGTTGCATGGATTTCCGTTGTCTATCATCTCCAATAGAGGTAGTCAATTTACTTTTCAGGTTTGGATAGCCTTCCAGAAGGGTCTTGGCACCCAAGTTTATCTTAGCTCCGCTTTTCATCTGCAGACAGACGGTCAGGCTGATAGAACTATCCAAACTTTGGAGGATATGTTGAGAGCATGTGTTGTTGATTTCAAAGGGAGTTGGGATGAATATTTTCCATTGATTAAATTTGCGTATAACAACAGTTTTCATGCTAGCATTAGAATGGCTCCATTCCAGGCTTTGTATGGTCGAAGGTGTAGATCACCCATAGGTTGGTTTTAAGTAGGTAAGGCTACCGTGATTGGACCTGATCCTGTGTTTAAGGCTATGGAGAAAGTTAAGTTGATTCGGCAGAGGTTGAAGACAGCCCAGAGTCATCAAAAGTCATATGCAGATGTGAGGAGAAGAGCTCTTGAGTTTGAAGTTGGTGATTTGGTGTACTTGAAAATTTCTCACATAAAAGGGGTGAAGAGATTTGGAAAGAAATAAAAGCTTATTTCCCGCTATGTTGTCCCTTATAGAGTGTTGAATCGTGTTGGGAAAGCAGCGTATAAGATTGAGTTGCCTGCAGAGTTGTCAGCTTTCCACCCTGTCTTCCACGTTTCAATGCTCAAGAAGCAGATTGGTGATTCTATTGTTGTTGATCTATCAGAGTGCTTCGATGTTTGAGATAGACTTTCTTATGATAAAGTTCCAGTCGAGATCCTAGATTATCAAGTCCAAAAACTAAGGAACAAGAAAGTTCCCTTGGTTAATGTTTTGTGGCGAAATCAATCAGTTGAGGGTGATACTTGGGAAGTAGAAGCAGATATCCGATCTAATTACCTTCATCTCTTCTCCATAAGTTCAAATCAAGCCAAAGGTACTTTTCTTCCTTAATTAAGTTGTGCATTCATCTATATGATTACTCTCTCTATGATTCGTGCATTTTGTGCAGTACCCAAAATTTTAAAGTAAAGTAAGACCTTCGAGTGGCTCATTCCAGTTGTGAGTCCTATTTTAGAAAGTGTGAAATTTGGCTAAGGTCAGTTGCCTTCCTAGGTCATATTGTTTCTTCTGAAGGTATTCGAGTTGATCCTAAAATGGTAGAAGCTATGAAAAATTGGCCTAGACCTATCTCTCTATCTGATATTACGAGTTTCTTTGGCCTAGCTGGTTACTACTGTCGTTTTGTAGAAGGTTTTTCCTCCGTTGCTTCTCCTTTGACCCAGTTAACCCAAAAAAAGTTAAATTCCTGTGGTTAGATTCCTGTGAGAAGAGTTTTCAGGAGTTAAAGACTCGACTCACTTCAGCCCCTGTGTGGACACTTCCTAATGGTATAGATGATTTTATGGTTTATTGTGATGCCTCGACAGTTGGTTTGGGTTGTGTGTTGATGCAAAAAGGTAAGGTTATAGCCTATGCCTCCCGAAATTTAAAACCGCATGATAAGAATTACCCGACCCATGATCTCAAATTAGCTGCTGTGGTTTTTGCCATAAAAATTCAGAGACACTACTTGTACGGTGTTCATGTTGATGTCTTTACGGATCACATGAGTTTCCAGTATGTTTTTACTCAGAGAGAGTTGAATCTTCGATAGAGGCAATAGTTAGAATTGCTAAAGGACTACAATATGAATGTACTGTATCACCCGGGAGAGGCAAATGTAGTGGCAGATACCTATAGTAGGTCGTCCTTGGGTAGTGTAGCATATGTCGAGGAAGATAGGAAGGAGTTAGCTCGTGAAGTGTATCGCCTGGCTAGGTTGGGAGTTAGATTGCTTGATTTAGCTAAGGGTAATGTTTGGGTCCAGAGTCATTCTGAATCTTCTCTAGTTTCGGAAGTAAAGAATAAGCAACATATGGATCCTCGATTGATCAAACTGAAAGAGTTAGTTAAAGACCAAAAGGTTAAGGTTTTCTCCCAAAGGGGAGATGGTGTATTGAGATTTCAAAATAGATTGTGTGTGCCTGATGATGACGATTTGAGGCAGAGGATTATGGCTAAAGCGCGTGGTGTGCGGTATTCGATTCATCCCGGTGCTACCAAGATGTACCGCGATTTGCAGGAAATATTTTGGTGGAATGGCATGAGAAAGGATATAGCAAAGTTTGCAGAGAAATGTTCAACTTGCCAACAAGTTAAGATAGAGCACCAAAGACTCGGTAGAATGATGAAAGAATTTAGCATTCCTACATGGAAGTGGGAAGAGGTGAACATAGATTTCATCACTGGTTTACCTCTTTCTAATCATCATCATGATTCTATTTGGGTTGTTGTAGACAGGTTGACTAAGTCCGCGTATTTTCTTCCAGTACATGCATCTTTCACCACTGAGGACTATGCTAAGATGTACCTTTGAGAATTAGTCAGGTTACATGGATTTCCGTTGTCTATCATCTCCGATAGAGGTAGTCAATTTACTTTTCAGGTTTGGATAGCCTTCCAAAAGGGTCTTGGCACCCAATTTTATCTTAGCTCCGCTTTTCATCTACAGACAGACGGTCAGGCTGAAAGGACTACCTAAACTTTGGAGGATATGTTGAGAACATGTGTTCTTGATTTCAAAGGGAGTTGGGATGAATATTTTCCATTGATTAAATTTGCGTATAACAATAGTTTTCATGCTAGCATTGGAATGGCTCCATTAAAGGATTTGTATGGTCGAAGGTGTAGATCAACCATAGGTTGGTTTGAAGTAGGTGAGACTACCATGATTGGACCTGATCCTGTGTTTAAGGCTATGGAGAAAGTTAAGTTGATTTGGGAGAGGTTGAAAACAACTCAGAGTCGTCAAAAGTCATATGTAGATATGAGGAGAAGAGCTCTTGAGTTTGATGTTTATGATTTGGTGTACTTGAAAATTTCTCACATAAAAGGGGTGAAGAGATTTGGAAAGAAATAAAAGCTTAGTTCCCGCTATGTTGTCCCTTATAGCGCGTTGAATTGTGTTGGGAAAGCAGCTTATGAGATTGAGTTGCCTGCGGAGTTGTCAGCTTTCCACCCCCTCTTCCACGTTTCAATGCTCAAGAAGCAGATTGGTGATTCTGTTGTTGTTGATCCATCAGAGAGCTTCGATGTTCGAGATATTCTTTCTTATGATGAAGTTCCAGTCGAGATCCTAGATTATCAAGTCCAAAAACTAAGGAACAAGAAACTTCCCTTGGTTAAAGTTTTATGGCGAAATCAATTAGTTGAGGGTGATACTTGGGAAGTAGAAGTAGATATGCGATCTAATTACCCTCATCTCTTCTCCACAAGTTAAAATCTAGCCGAAGTTACTATTCTTCCTCAATTAAGTTGTGCATTCATCTATATGATTACTCTCTCTATGATTCGTGCATTCTATGCAGTACCCAAAATTTTAAAGTAATGTAAGACCTTCGAGTGGCTCATTCAAGTTGTGAGTCCTTATTTTTTTATCTTGTTCTTGACTTATCTGTCAATATTTGAGGACGAATGTTTCCAAGGGGGAGATATTGTAATACTTCGATCGTTCCTTAAGCCTAAATCTATCTTCTTAGTGTATAGGGTGGCTTTCAAAGTGATTTGCATTTATATTGTGTTGTATTTCTCGAATTTCTACTTTTTTCATGTAGAGCATTGAATAATCTTTCTATCTATATAAATTTCATCAAAATCTGACATAGGACAAGGAATTTATGGCCGTTTTACTAAGCGATGTCGGAATCGCCCAGACCTGATAGTAGACCTGAAGGACCGCCAAGTCTTTGGTGGATCGTCAGTTGTCCCATCAAGCCAAGGCAGTAACCTCTTTTTTTTGCCATCGTGCGATGGCCAAAATGGTGGGCCGCCAAAAATTTGATGGACCATTAAGAAGATCATCAAGTCGAGGCAGAATGTCCCATTTCTGACCCTCGAGTGATGGATGATTTGGTGGACCGTCAATTTCCTGATGGATAGTCACTTCGACGATCATATTGAGGTATAATGTCCCTATTTTGGCACTCGAGTGATGGACGATCTGGTTGATTGTTAGTTGCTCTGACGGACCGTCAGATCGATCGTCACAGACCCCGATCAGCAATTTTCATCTTTTTTTAAAAGGGCATTTTGGTCTTTTCTAACCATTTTGGTCTTGTATATATATATATATATCCAAGCAGATGAGAAAACCTAATTTTCTCTCATTTCTCTTCCAAGAAATATCTAGAAGCTAGGGTTTCTCTCCATCCCAAAATCCAATCTTCTTCCAAGAAAATTCAAGAATCTTCCATAGAGTTTCAAAGTGGTTCAAGAATCAAGCTCTCCCGGTCAAAGGCTTCAAGAACCCTAAGTCAAGAGTGTAATAAGGAGTGAAAAACAAATCTCTTCATATTAAATTCCTAATCCAAGGTATGTGGGGCTTGAACAAAGATATCCTTTCGTTCTTGTTACCAAAGATTTAATTTTTATTATTTATTACCGTGAAATTGCAAAGTGGGTTTACACCCAAATTGCTTTATTAATGATTTTATGAGATTTGAGTTGTTCAAGTTTGATATACATGATTATTTCATCATCTTATTTCTTAAATTGAGAACTTATGCCATGAATTGTACATTTCTACTATGAATTGATGATTTCTAAGTGATAATGATAAGAGTTATGATTTTAAGATTTTCCTTGAGAAGTTGATTATTGAATATATATTGATATTGTGCTTGAGAGACAAGGATGAGTCCTATGATGTTTCCTTGAAGTTTTTGATATTTGAAATGATTTGATAAGCAAGCGTACTTGATGTTAAGAATGATTGTTTTGATTTTGAGTCGAGTTAGGAATCCACAGTTGTATATGATTTGTAGATGAGATATATTTATGTTTTGGTCTTTATGATAGAACCTTGAGTTGATATTGATTAAGGTGAATTTCCTAATGCGTTATGAGCTGAGTCTGGGAGGAGTATTTAGCACCGCGAAGGAAATATGGTATTTTCTCGAAACTACGTGCCACCGTACTATTGATATTGGTAATTGTGGGCTAGAGGCCGAGTGTGAGTTTGTGATCACAAAGCTAAGGTTGTACTCCCTGGCTAGAGTACGATGCTCCCACCAATGTGGGGTTCTCTCCTTTGGACGGTAAAATGTTGGACTCCATGCGACTTACATGGTTTAATTTATCTTGGTTATAAGAAACTCCCAAGTCCATAGCAGTCTAAGTTTCTTGAGTTACCAAGTCACTCTAAGTCATAAGTCAAAGAGTTTGAGTCGAGTCCAATTATTTATGATATTTATGAAGCATGTGTTATTATTGATGATTTATAGAAATTATGTCTCAGGAAATTTAAGCGAAAAGAGTCATTATTGTCAGCATACATGATTTTATATTATATTTATGATATTATTTTAAAAAATATTGCATACACCCCCACATACTCAGTACATTCCTAAGTACTGATTCCCATACTCTATATTTCCTCTTGATGTAGGTTCAGGTGCTCAGTCTCAGCAGCGACAGTGATCTTTGAGTAACTTCATCTATATTTCTGCAGTTGGTGAGTCGTCATGGTTCGAGGACCTATGTCCTTGATTTTGTCTTGTTAATAGATGGTTGTTTCCTTTCAGATCAGTACGAGTCAGTTGGACGATCTGGCCTAATGGCTCCTCAGTCTTATGTAGTAGAGGCCTTGTCAAACTAGAGTACCAGTATGTGCATAACTTCAGTATTTTGATTGTACAAGACAGTATCTCTTCATATTCCAGTGTGTTCTTGGTATGATTATTCTTTCTTACTCTAGCTTGATTTTTTTCGTAGTGAGTTCTGAAAGTGACGACAGGCTTAGAGGGTTAGCTTGAGGCCATGTGTGGTCTTAAGAACCATGTGATGTCTCAGGATAGGTTCTCCGGTTGTTACAATAATAGAGGCAATTAGTGCTCAAATAAGGCCTACAATGGCCCCTGTACGGGCACCGCATTAAGAATGAAATATATAAATGCACAAAGCCAATCATGTCAAATAAAGCTCCCGCGTCGGCAACATACAATATATGATATCTCAAGTCAATCACTACAAAATATAAGCGTCCACATGGGGTAACAATGACAAAATTCTCATGAAATGCAATTCCTAAATTTATTTCCCTCTACCCATAGCATGATTTACTTATTCATTAACTATCCATCCCAATCTGAAGAAAGTTAAGTCATAACCTATCTAAAAATAATAAAACCCGAGCCTAAATTCCTTTAACATAAAGCTTTCCACTTTCAAAAAACCTCAAAATCAACTAAAACATTCAAATATAGCATCCACATGTTAAAAAAAAGATAATGATATCTATATAAACTATGTTTAAGATTGATCTAAAAAGGGTTTGAAAAATGAGTTATAAAATGGAAGGGGTATACCCAAAATTTTATTTTAGAAATACATTGTCCAAAGTTATGGGAATCTACGACTGAAACCTATGAGACAACAAAAATGAGAAATAATCAATGTGAAATAATGCAAATATAAGTGCAACTAGTACATTAAAATAACGAAGTACTGGTAGGCATCATCGACCGACTCAATCCAACACCATACAAATAAGTAAGCATAATGGAAGTAACAATAATCAAAATTATAACTTACAATTAGTTGACAAATACGTGATGTCATAAAACTTCATATTATCAGATTATACGAATATAAGTACATCAATGCCACTTAGGCAAGTTTGTTCAACAATAGCGTAATAACCGATATGTGAAGTGTTACATTTTATGTGATTTAATCATTTTTCCCTTCCACATAGTTTATACATGTTGATTTTAGAGATTGGGGATGGTTGGCATAGTTTATAATACCCTCAGGAGAATTTTGGAAGAGTTTGATATTTATAAAGACTTTAATTTTCCTATAGTCGACTTCGATCAACATTTGATGTTATGAGTGTAGGATAATGATTTGGATAGATCCATTAGTTTAAGAATATCGAATTCAGAAATAGTATCAAGTTTGGTTTGGAGTTAAAATCTTTATTTTACAATTTTACCTCCATTTGGAAACTTTTTTAAATAAGCTTTTAGGATTCCCGGGGATTAATTCGATGAAACAATCCTTTTTAAAAAATATGACGTTTCTATTAAGTCAAAAAGTCAAAAATAGCCTAGTAACATATATGATTGATTTTTGTGAGGTCTCCAAAAACTCTCCTGGATTTATTAGAAAGTTTTAGTTATCGTTCAAATCATCATTTTTGCTGATATCTGGTGCAAGTGGAATCTTTAATCCCAAATGCGGGCCTTAGGCCTCGAACGTGGAGAAAGAATTAATCCTTCTTCAAAATTATAATGGCGGTGGCCACAATCGCAAAGTATAGTCGAGTTAGGTAGGAAATTTTCTTTATTCACAAATGTGATAGGAGTTGTCATGAATGTGATGTTTCGGGTCATCGACATTCACAAATGCGAAGGCTAATTAATAGTCCAGTCAAAGGTTGGCCCTCACAATCTTGAGGTAGGGTTCGCAATCTCAAGGAACTATTTACAAAATAGTATAAATAACCTTTTTCAAAATAGTATAAATCAATGAGAAATAATGGAAATATGAGTTTAGAGGTTACCCACACAAAAATCTATGAAGAAACCCTCAAAAATTGCATTTTCTGAAGCATATTGATCCAAAAGTGGTGAAAAATCTTGGAATGGGGTATTTATACTATTTTGTTTATAGTGCCTTGAGATTGTGAATCCTACCTCAAGATTGTGAGGGCCAACTTTTGACTGGAATATTAATTGGCCTTTGCATTTATGAAGGTCTATGAACCGAAACATCACGTTCATGACAACCCGTGTCATTTTGTGAAGAAGGAAAATACCCAACCTAACTCGACTATACTTTGCGATTGTGGCTACCATCATTTTAATTTCGAAGAATTATTAATTATTTCTCCACGTTCGGTGCCTAAGGCTTGCATTTGAGATTAAATATTCCACTTGCACCAGATATCAACAAAAATGCTGATTTGCATGATTACCAAAACTTTCAAATAAATCCACGAGAATTTTGAGACCTCACAAAAATCAATCATATATGTTACTAGGATATTTTTGAATTTTTAGCTTAATAGCAGCGTCAGATTTTTAAAAAAGGATTGCTTCATCGAATTAACCCTCAGGAATCCTAAAAGCTTATTTAAACAAGCTTCCAAATAGAGGGCAAATTGTAAAATAAAGATTTTAAATCCAAACCAAACTTGATAGTATTTCTAAGTTTGACATTCTAGATCTAATGGAACTGTTCAAATTGTTATCCCACACTCAGAACATCTAATGTTGATCGAAGTTGACTATAAGACAATTAAAGGATCTATAAATATTAAACTATTCAAAAATTCTCCCGAAGGTATTGATAACTATGACAACCATCCCCAAAGTTCAAAATCAACATGTAGCAACAACGTAGAAGGTCAAAATGGTTAAATCACATAAAAAGTAACACTTCCCAAATCAGTTATTACACCATTGTTGAACGAACCTACCTAAGTGGCATGGATGTACTTATATACCTATAATCTGATTAGATGAAGTGTTATGACTTTACCTTCTTGTCAACCAATTATGAGTTATGATTTTGATTAATGTTACTTGCATTTTACTTACTTATTTGTATGGTGTTGGATTGAGTCGATCAGTGATGCCTACCAGTACTTGGTTGTTTTAATGTACTAGTTGCACTCTTTTATTTGTTGAGTACAGAACTTGTTTCAGCATTTTAGTCAAGATGCCGACTCTAATTCATGATTTATACATCGATTTAAGGATGAATTGGATCATCTTTATGTAGGTTTTTTCATTTTTTTTGGGACAGATGGATTTCATTTACTTGGTATTTTAGTTATATTCTTCACTTTGTTTTTGTTTGACTCCAAAATTTCAATAATTTTTATTATGATACATATTTCATGTTGTAATGCAATTTCTGAGTTGAATTATGATAAGGAATATTAACAGGACTATTAGGAATTGTTTCATAATTTTTGGAATGCATTTTTGATCACTTTGGGACCCTAAATGTCACGATCTAATTTTTGGATCATGCTGGCACCTGCATTATTCCACCAATAGGTAAGAAAATCATAGCTCATAGCTATAAGCAATGGTCTAATTTTGTGGAAGAATGACATAACTTCTGGAAATATGTAAGTATAGGCTTACAAATAATAAGTCGTTAAATAATAATAAGACTGAATATAAATAAGAGAAATAATAACACCCCACAACCTAGTAGTGTCGGTACAATAGCTCCTAAACCAAATGAATACGAGTACTATCATAGTCAAATATACGTCAGTCTTGAATATAGAAAGACTAAGTAAAAACATAAGAAAGATAAATGGTCAACTCCAGTTCCGAGATCTTACCATGTCTCATACTCTAACCATCTTAAATCTCTGCGCCAACGGATACCATAAATATTTGAGTCGGCACCATAAAGGTTCAACATAGTAGTATGAGTGCCAAAGCCATGGGTACTGAGTAGGTATTATCGGCCAACTGAGGTAAATCATAATATGAATATAATAAGATGCGAAATGAATAAAGCTAAGTTGAGTAAAAGGGTAAACCTAGAATAATGCTCTAAATACAGTAAATAAATGACCAGAATAATAATAATAAAGAGAACATAAATATCATTAGAAAACTATCCCCCATAAGCTCGTAAGTGTATTAAAGTAAATAATCCAACGCAGGCCTCCATAAGCCTGAAGGATGCAATCAAAGATAAGTAATAATAAAAATTATACTAAATAACCATATCTCAAAACCATAACTATAGACCCTTCTGTACTGTAGACACCAAATTCAAATCGGTTCTATAACCTTCATAAAGAACCTTTCAGTGCTGGACTTGAATCAAAACTCATCTTATTTGGAACTGAAACTCATATCATCATTTGCTAGTCTTGAACCAAAACTCAATATCATAAATCACCTCAAGAATCAATCTAAAATACAACATCATATTTATAAACCTTATCAAGTTCTAAACTATTTGTATAGATGATGTAACATGTCTATAAAATCTAGTAGTCTTGGCATAAGGTAGGCCGAAGGGCCGACTTCAAATCCCTGAAATCCATTCTAAGGAAAATTCTATCTAAATTAGGTTAGGGTATCTAAATTCACTTCAAGATATTAATTAAGCCCCATTTTTTTCCTAAGACAACAACTCTATCAAGAGAATGAGCAACTAAGTCAATTATACCTAATTAAGGTTCCTTAATTGGCCAAAAGATCCAACTCATGCTAAAGTAACTCCATGCCCTAAATTCCAACCTATATACAAAACATTATCATAATTATACTACAATTTATACCAATCTATGAGAAAGGTAAACCTAGCCTATCTGGAAGCTGAAGCAAGCCTGGTGAAATCTGCTAGATTAGTGATTTCCCCTTTTGGGAAGTTTTTGCATGATGCCATACTCTAAAAATAATAATTTACTCCTCATTATAAGAACAATGATACCCAAATTGCATTTTATGCTTCATATCCAAAATTACATAAAAATCCCATATGGGGCTAGCTTGCAGAATCACATTTGTAAAATTGTCAACACGTACCTCTATGTTCATGAAACATCTACCCTCAAGAATTAGTAAATTCTGAGCTCAAATGATGCCTCAATATATTGAACAAGAATATAGGAAATTTGGAAATAAATTGAGAAGTTAACCATGAATTTAGTGGAAAGGTACCAAGAATCCAAGAAAGAAATGAGTAATCCAAGCTAGAAAAAACACTTCAAAATCTCTTAATGAATATTTCCTCAATTTCCACTCTCTATGGTTCCATGATCTTGAACATAAGGATGGTGAGAAAATTGGTCTAATGAGGCATTTAATGACACTTAAATGGACCAACAGTCACTTAAGCAGACATGGCTTCACTTTAGCAGCCATCAATGTTCAATCCTGGTCTTAAGTATCTGGTTGACCACGTCACTAACCTCCGCTTAAGCGACCCAAGTACCACTTAAGAGGATCCACCTGCTGAGTGGTGTACAAGCTGTGGACTTTAGAAATTTCCAAGTCTCCACTGTCCCCTCTAGATTAATCAAGAATCCTGTGAATGTAAACAAATTATGCTACCCTAACAAATTCAACATTCCGAACTTAATAACACGTTCAAAATTTCCATCCAATATCGTTTCAATGAAAATTGAGCCCCACATCCGTGGGTCATTTCAATTTTTTTTCCAATAGCCTAAATGAGTCCAAAAGCCTTGGGATCCAAACCAAAGGTCCCTTTAGCCTAAATTTAAAATTCTAGAGCTCATGGAACTATCAAAAATAGAATACGGGGTCGTTACACTGAAATTTTTTTCCGATAGAAAATTCTTACTAGCAAAGAGTTCCAAATAAGGAATTGACTATAAAAATAAAATAAATTGCCCAGTAATTGAACTATCAGCTCCAGCAAGTTACAATGACTTGGTACAGCTATATAAAGGCTTTAAATGACAAAAATGAATGGAAATGTAGAAAATAGCCTGGAGGGTCATTACAATATCCACTACCAAAAGAACTTCTGTTAATGAAAGTAAGGGACTAGGATGTACCTGAAGCATCAAACAAGTGAGGATACTAGGCCCATATCTCACTTTCAAACTCCCAAGTAGTCTTCTCTACTAGGAGATATCTCCACTGAATCTTAATCACCAGAATCTCTCTAGAGCTCAACCACCTGACATCCCTAGTTATTATGAACACAAGCTCCTCCAAGAAAGTCAATCTCTCATCAAACAGAACTGAGTCCAACTGAAGCACATGAGACACATCAGAAATATAATGCCATAACATAGAAACATTGAAAATTTGATGAACAATAGCAAAATCTGGGGGTAAGGCTAAATCATAAGCTACCTCTCTAATTGCGTGAAGAATCTCAAAAGGTCCAATATATTTAGGATTGAGCTTGCATTTCCTCCCGTACCTCTTCATATCTTTCACAGATGATACTTGGAGGAATATTGGATCACTAAATCCAAATCTCAAGGCATGAAGTCTATGATCTGTATAAGCCTCTTACCTAATTTGAGTTGCACTCAACCTATCCTGAATCACACTGGCTCTATCCAACGACTCTTAAAGCAAGTTAGTAGCATGGGTTCTAATCTCATAGGTCTCAAACTAACCAATTGGAGAATGGGAAGTCTTACCATATAATGCCTCAAATAGTACAATCTCAATACTCAATAGATAGTTATTATTATATGCAAACTCCACCAAAGCTAAGTGTTGCTCCCACTTGCCTCAAAAATCTATAACACATGTTCATAGCATATCCGCAAGAATTTGAATTGTCCATTTTGATTGCTTGTTTGTATAAGGGTGGAAGGCTGTTCTAAGATCAACCTGAGTACCCAACTCATCCTGAAAAGCTCTCTAGAATCTTAAAGTGAATACTAAACCTCAGTTTGAAATAATAGATATAGGCACTCCATGCAACCGAACTATCTCATGAACATAGATAGAAGCTAACCTGTTGGTACTGAACGACATCCAGATAGGAATGAAATGTGCAAACTTTGTCAATCGACCTATAATAACTCAAATATAATTGGAATAATGAGAGGTGCAAGGTGAAAACTAGTAAAGTCCTTAGTGATCCACTCCTATTTCTACTCGGGAATTGGAAATCTCCGAATCAAGACACAAGGTCTCTGATGCTCGGCCTTCACCTACTTACAACATAGGCAACGAGCTACAAAGTTGGCCATATCTCTCTTTAACCACTCCACTAATATACATCCTAGTTGGACTAGGGTAAATTGAATATTTAGAGTTATGAGCCTCACGCAATATTGACTAAATCAATTCACCAACCCCTAAAACATAAATGCAGCCATTAAATTATAGAATACCATCAGAATCTATGATGTCCCTTTTGAACTCACCACTCAACACCTAATCACTCACCACTCAAACTGGCAGCTTAGAATCCGCTAAAATAAGGTAGAACTCACCTCAACACTAGCAAGAATCCTCCTGGGGTAATAAATATAAAAATGGATAAGGACTAGATATCCCACTATAATACCCCATATTTTGGACTTGAATAAAAATCCATCATTTCTATTCGTAGATATTTTAAAAGCCTCGAATCTTATGTAAATTTAATTCATTAATCAATTTTGTAGTGTGTGAATCTATTTGAGCATTAATTTAGATCATACAGGTCCTTTAACTCAATTACAAGTTGAAAGCTTTCCTATCGTTCAAGTTTTAGTAAGCGTCAAAACTTGAGTCAACTTTAATCAATGATAACTCATTGTATATGATGAACTAGGTGGCTTACTATATATCAAATGAAAACTCTTTGAATTATATTTCCAACGATACTAATTTCTCCTAAATCTGATATTGGAGCAAGGAGTTATGCCTATTTTACTCCAGCATGTTGGGCTAGAAACTGTGTGATGACAATTTTGACGGCCTGTCACATTTGTGACGCCCTGTCAAAACGGTCGTCAGACTTAGGAAGAAACCAGCTTCTGTGAGATGACATTTTTCACGGCCTGTCACATTTTTGATGCCTTGTCACGAATGTCGTCAGCTTTTCTTTCCAGAACTTAAAGGGACATTTTAGTAAGGGTATTTTGGTCTTTTACCTTCACTTCCCACGACTGATAACCCTCAAGGAGCGTATTATCTTCTATTCTCTTTAGTTAAACATCTCAAAAAGCTCTCTTATACACTTTCAACCACAAGAGTAGGGTTTTCTCTCAAGATCATCTCGTCATGAACAAGAACATTCTCTCCCAAAGGGGTTAAACCCTAGTAAAAAAACTCAAGAGCAAGCCTAAGGATTTCTTCAAGAACCTTCAAGAAATATTAGATCTCTTCCAAGACCAAGATTTAAGGTATACGTAGTGTTCATCCATGGGTCCCTTTCATCCGTGGAGCTCACGAATCATGTTTTAAATTATAAATTGTGATTTCCTTGTTGTGTTATGACTATATTCATGTTCATGATTATTGTTTGGATTCAAGGATGTATCTTGATGTGTCTTTCATGAAGCATGTTAATAGGTTAATTAAAACCCATGAATTTTGGATGGATTAAGATTTCCAAATTGATAAGCACACCTATGCCTTAAAGAGTGCATGCAAGGTGTTTGATAAAATGCTTAGGATGATAGAAAGTCATGTTTACATGAGTCCATCATATCTAAATGAGAAGTCCATGTTACCTATATACTTCAATATGAATTCCATGCTATTGTTGTGGTATGAAGCATGTATGATAATGGAGATATCCAATATGTACATGAAATATATCCATGCACTCCCTACCATGATTAAGATATTGAAGAACTATATGAAGTATAATATCCCTTACTTATGATAATGTGAATTGTGGACTCCAATCTTATGATCAAGTCAGTCATGTTGTTTCAGTTTCCTTCCATCGAGTCCTGGGGGTATTCATACCCAAAAATATTATTATGTTCCTACAGCCGTGTCATGTTATCACGATACTCTTAGTTAAGCCATGATCTATAGAATTTAGTCAGTCATGTGACTCAGGAAAACTCAAAAATCTCAGCAGTCTCAGAAGTTTAGTAACCTCAGTACTCAGTAATCATAGTGTTCTCAGTAACATCAGTATTCCTAGCAATCTCAGTAACTTCAGTACTCTCAATAAGTCCTCAAAACTTAGAACATTTCATTATTCATCGGAACTCAGTAAACTCAGTTTATCTTCGCTAAACAATACCACTAGTAACACTTCAGCTAATCAGTTAAGTTTAGTTATTTAGTTCATCGCAGTTATTCAGTTCAGTGCCTTTCATATGGGAGTAGGATTCAGCACCGAGTGAGCCTACGGATAGGGACTCACCTGCTAAATTAGGACTGAGATCCTTAGAACCAATCCCTAAGTTCTAGAACTATGTAGCCAGTGTAGGTACGAGATGTCACCCGTTAGATAGGACTGACATACTCAGGGGTCACCCATTAGCACATTTATATGTATAGGACAGATCCCAGGAGTCACCCGCTAGATTGGGACTGACTCCATAATAGTTATCTTTACTGGTGGCGCTGTACTGACACCCTTCCAGTCAGGTCAGAGATTGGACCCCAGTTAGCTTAGCTTGGGGCATGTCGGTTAGATGAACACATTCCACAGTTTTAGTTACAGATTCAGGACTGTCAGATATAGTTATCTCAGTTCAGTAGTACAGATTCAGTATTGTTAGAGACAGTCAATCCTTATCATTATAATTAGACTTCAAGATCACCCATTAGACAGGACTGATCTTTCAAAAGAATTTAACACTATTTATTCCCAAGAAAAAAATTAGGGTTTATTCTTAAGGTAATCTCCCATGAATTTCAAGACTCCATTACACTCTTTACAATATTATCAAGAATTTAAAGTTCCCAATCCAAGAACGTTCAAGAAAAGTCAATTCTCTTTCAAGAGTAAAGCTCTAAGGTATGTTAGATATTCATCCATGGGCCCTTCTCACCCATGAAGTCCAAAAATCCATTATTAAGATTTAATTCATGAGTTTACATGTGTACAATAAACTATCTCCATGAATCCTTATGGTTTTTGATTATACATAATGTTTACAAGGAGTTGTTATTGAAATTAAACTTTAAACGTTGGATTGATGATGTTTTCATGTTAAATCCATAAATTATGGTTTAGTATTATATCCATATGATTATCATATGTTTTACACTATTCCCGTGCTTAAGTCATGCATTGCAAGTGTTTGATGAAATACCTTAAAGAATGAATTTTGAATATTTACTACATGTCATGTCCTCAATATTTTAGTATAATTTTTCTATTATTGCTATCGAGTACTGGGGGTTTGAATAGCCAAAATTTAGGTGTTTTACTTATTTTTTAGTACCCATAGAATTATTTCAGAATATACCATGAGCATTATCATTTCTGGCAGTCATCATAATAAGTTAAACTTAGATCTGTTTGGAATTCAGTGTCCTTTAGTTGGGAGTAGGATTTATCACCAAGCAAATACAGAGATGGCGGCTTCCCCGTTAGTTAGGCAGAGTCATTAGTAGAAGTACTTATCTTCCAAAATTGTATATAGGATGAGGAGTCACCCATCAGAGTAGGCTTGACTACCTCCCAAGGGTCACCCGTCAGATTAGGCTTGACTCCGCCCAGGTGTCACCCGTTAGTTTATGCTTGACATCCTGGTTTTTCAGTAGCTTAGTAGATAGCCTAAAAAAAGTTGAAAACCAAATCTAAGGAATAAAGGAACAAAAATCAGCAACTACACAAAAAGGAAAACAACAGATAGATAGGAGATGAATAAGAAGATTGCATAAATGTAAATATAGATAATGAAACATACACCACCTTTAGTGATTAGCACCTTATTATGTAACAAACAACTAAACACACTTCCCCATGGATAGATAACACTTCATTCTTAGGTGGACCAAGGGAATTCACACTCCTCAAAACCCACATTTCTTGCCAAATGGTCAACACAAGTGAAGAACTACCTCACTTTCATAGAACCTTCAAGTTTCAGTTTCTCTCTCTTAAAGAGAAGGAGAAGACTACAAGATAACAAGACTACAATTACAATAGAAAAATTCACTTAATTCATTCTTAAAAAACTAATGAAAATACAAGCCGAAGTGCCTATTTATACTTTGTACAAACAAAAGACTAAAATGACTTTAATAAGAGCTCAAAGGAGGCGCCTCATGAGTGTTAATTTGGAGTGTATAAGTCCTCCTACTTTATTCTTGAACAAGGCCTCAAAATTCTCCAAAAGGGCTTTAATTACTTGCCAATTCTGAAGCTTGAGTCTTGGACCATATCTTGTGCTCTTGGTGCTCCTTGTTCTTAAATCATCCTCTCCATATTGAAAGGAATTTGCCCTTAAATTTAGATCTTACAAAACCAAGGAGAGAGAAAAACAAGTACACAATCCTCTTGGTAGGAGGGTTAGTATTAGTACCACACTCATACCATCAACCCATGGTTGCTCACACTTGACATACACCCACTTATCCTTGATATTCGACATGAAAAACTTAGCATAAAGGATACTAAATACATGAAGAGAATCAACATCAAGAGTAATTGAACATAAAATGAAACTACAAGTTTTACATCTCAAAAGTATTTCAGGGTAAAATGGTAGTAGAAGACAAGTGGTTAAGCCGAGATGACCCTCTCCTTTCACTAGGATACTAAGCTAACAAACATTAAAGACATTACTCACAATTTTGACATAAACAAGGCCACTATGAAAAAGACTAATATCATGGATCTTATTACACATGTTCAAAGGACTATGCTCCACATCAAGATCATCATTACAATAAACAACGCTAACTTAAAAGTTTTAAATCATACTATTATCATGTTTAAGTAGTGAGCTAATCTTAGGAGCACATGGTTCAGTATACACATCAAGAGGTAAGGCAACTACAAAGGTCCACAAAAGCATGAAGAATTGTAACTCCAAAAGGACCAATAAACAAATGTCCTACCCCTACATAAAACAAATCCAACACTAGCATGGATATCATCATAAGCAAATAGGTAGTATAGGAAGGCATCAAGTGTAAAGAAATCATCCAAGGTGCTATCATCCATAAGAATGACAATGGATTTAAAAAGTTTAGCATATAAGGATGGAATCAAGTCATTTAAACTCATACAACTCCTTTCTTTCAAATGAAACATAAACTTGGCATCGACAAGTTAAGATTCAAGTAACTTAAGCACAAGTGTGTTAAACAAGGATGAACACGTATAAGCAATACCCCAAAGAGGTAATGACAGATTTGCCTTAGGGTCCACAAATATGAAACCACCTTTGAGAAAGGGGTTCCCAATCAAAATCAAGTCACTATGAGGGGCACCAGGATCAAATGGAGGAAGTAGCCGAGGATCTAGGCCAAAGCTATGCTCACAGTCCCCCAAAGTATCATTCCCAAAATTAGGCATACTCTCTTTATCACCATTAGAAATATCATGAGCAAAAAGTAGGTAGAGAAATGTGCCCCGCAAGTCAACTTCAACTATAGTGTTCTCATTCATGTACTCACTACTAATGTTAAAATCCTCACAATGAGTATGCTTAATATAAGAAAAATATATAGAAGATCTAGATGGAATTTCCACATATACACTACCTTTTTTTTCAAGGGAGTAATCCTCACATAAAAACAAACCATCATGAGTATCAAAGGAATCACAATCAAGGCCATTTTCACAAGAACAATCATTAATTGGGTTTCCTGAACATTCAATCATATCAAGGTATTTATCACCCAATTGACAATTCTTTACCAAAAATCGGAGAACAACATCAAGAATCGAAAATTTAACATAATCTTAACTCAACCCTATATTATTTGATTGATCTCAAGTAATAGGACAATAAGTGAATCTTAATCATATCACCTTTTCTTTTAAACATATAACATTGTACATCACTAGGGGTCATGCAAGGACTAATCACATTAACTTCACACAAGACATCTTTCTTTGAGAGAAGATTAGTATTCAAAGGTAAGAAATTGAAGCCTACAAGTTCACACTCAAAAAGATACATGTCATTCTTTAAAACATTTTCATTTTCATGATTTCTATAAGCAAAACTAACAATAACGCTTTTATCACACAATAGTCTCAAAGAATCATCTCCACTTTCATTATCAACTTTATCAATGTCATTACTAACTTGAGACTCATTAAACACATCATACATAAGGTCATGTAGTGGATTACATTTGTGAGTAAATTGATCAACATTCACATCATCACTAGTTATCGGTAACTCACATACAAACGTAGACTCACCTCGGTTTTCATAAGGGTAGACTAGTGTGTGAATACTCTTAAACATGGTAATAGAACCTTATTCAAGTCATAAGTGCTAGCACTAGATGGATACAAATCATTTTTATGAAAAGAATGGATTTTTCATCGAAAGGATCAACTAGTGCTTGCGTACTCACAACAAGAGTTTGGTCCTTATGAAGCCTAAAAACACCAAGAGTATAACAAATGGAAGATTCATACACTTATTCACTAAGAAAATCTGAAACTACAACACTTTGGCCACTACTAGCCACATCACAATAATTCAAGTTTCTAAGGGTTTAGAAAATAGCTTTATTACATTGTAGATCATGGGAATTGTGTTCTTTACTTGGTTTTGCATCATGGAAGCCCTCATGCCCCACTTTACAATGGAATATGTTAAGATATCCCCTTGGATTCATTTCTTCATCACTTATTCCTAGATTGGAACTTTCGGCCAAGGGTTCCATTAACTCATCAACCATGTGTGTATCGAACTTCTTTTTAATTCTTCTTTGAGAATATATGACCTTGAACCTGCACATAAGAAGAATCAAAGCTAGGAAAAGTGCTATCATTTGGGTAAGTGAATAACAAGGGTCCTTTGTAGAAAAGATCCATAATCTAGTGTTCTTTTTCCCTTTCAACTTCACTACCCGTGGCTTGCATTTACTTTCCCATCATTTTCTCACATCCTCCTTGTACCCTACCATTCATTTTCTCTCCATCTTCAGACTTAGCCTCATTATCCTTGGGTTATAACTCTCCCACTTCTCCTACTTGGATGGATTGATTTTAGTTTAGGGAAGTTTGGAGAGGGGGAACCAGATTCGGTTGAGGAAGGACTTGATACCATTTCAAATCTCAGTTTAGTGCATCCATACGAGCCAATAAAACTCCTAAAGAATCATTTCCCAAAGGTAGGGATGTGGTACCTTTGATTTTAATCACAATTGTACCTAATAAGAAGTAAAAAAAAATAGCAAAGGGAAAACCTACACAACAAATAAACACGTTATTTCAATAAAACCTCACCACACTCACACTCAAATCTTACCCTACACTTGGTCTCACAAGTGTTGAAAACTTGGCAATGCTTGGGAAGTGAATGAGTGGTTAATATGCTTTGGCCCAGAATTGATTTTCGTTTGATATGACTCAAATAAAACGATGTATGGACTTGAACCAACAAACTACTATGAATTGAAATTGAGAAAAGCACACAAAAAACCGAAGACATAAAATAAACGAACTCTAGACTAATTACCAACCTAGTAGGTACTTAATATTTGACTAATTAGTGGTAGAATTTAACACACAAGAAATTATAATAAAAAATTAGATACCAGAAAATCTACTTAGAACTCTATTTGGCCGATTACACTTGATGACATGGCATTCATTGATTGGACGTTGAGTTTTCAAAAAATTTCAATCCAAAATTCCATGTTTATTCCTAGAACAACTTTGGAGAAGAATAATGATGATTTGAGGGTGAAATAACTAGTTTTGGATCTCTTTTAAGCCCCCAATTGAAATTAAAAAACAATGGTCCCCCCATTTGTACTTTGATTATCTTTTGTCTCTTTTTTCTTTGGATGAATATGAATATACCAAGGAATATTCCTTCACAAACATCAAGGACACTATCTTTATTCTCCTTTTTTGGATCAAACACACTCTTTAAATATTCTTCCTTAGAAAGACTTGATGAAGATGGAAGAATAAGATGAATATTTAAGAGTTGACCAAACTTTGACCCCTAATCAAATGAACTCCAAATCTAGATTTTCTTGTAGATCAAGGTTCCTTAGGCCAAGGTGAACACAAATATCACAAAATCAGAAACAACCAACGTCCAAAACTACAACACCACACGGATCTATCTCCTTTAGAGCTTCAAGATGCCATATCCATGGTGGATCTAGCTAAAAATCCCCCAAATCTTATTCCAAGAGTAGATCTAGATTCCTTAGGTTCTAGGGAGAAAGGACCTAACAATTGAAACCAAAAAAACACAATAAAATTTATTAGATCTAATTTTTAACACACAAATCTACTATAAACAATCAGACAACACCCCATTTTTTTGAGGTTTTTTTTTTCTAATTTTGACTTTTTTTTGTTGAGATTTTCTTAATAAGGACACTAAAACCAAGATTTAGGGATGTAATAACAACCCTAACCAAGTCTTTGATGCTAAATTATAGCCTAAAACAAGCTAAAAAATGATTATAAGGACTAAAGAAAAAAAAATCAACAACCACACAAAAATGAAAATAACACAAAGAAAGGAGATGAAGAAGAAGTTTACATAAATGTAAAGATAGATAATGAAACATACACCACATTTAATGATTAGCACCTTATTATGTATTAAACAACTAGGTACACTTCACCATGGATGGATAACACTTCATTCTTATGTGGACCAAGGGAATTCGCACTCCTTAAAATCCACCTTTCATGCGAAAAGGTCAATACAAGTGAAGAACCACCTCACTTGCATAGAACCTTTAAGTTTTAGTTTCTCTCTCTTAAGGACAAGGACAAGACTACAAGATAAGAAGACTAAAATTACAATCTAAGAAGTCACTCAATTCATTCTTCAAAAACTAATGAAAATACAAGACAAAGTGCCTATTTATACTTAGTATCAAAAAAAGACTAAAATGCCCTTAATGAGAGATTATAGGAGGTGCCTCTTGAGTGTTAATTTGGGGTGTGAAAAGACCATATTGCAATTCAATTGAGGTGACTCTTTAGTGTATAAGTCCTCCTCCTTTCTTCTCTTGAATAAGGCCTCAAAATGCTCCAAAAGGTCTTTAATTGCTTGCCAATTCCGAAACTTGAATCTTGATCCATATCTTGTGCTCTTAGTGCTCCTTGTACTTGTATAGTTAGTGGATTCACATAGCCATTGTTAGTGCACATGGAATAGTACTAACACCCTTTCAACTAGGTTACAAGTTGAACCCCAATAAGTTCAGAGTGGGCCATGTCAATTAGATGATACCTCCCACAGTTTCAGTTTTAGTATTCAGTAAAGAACTCAATTAAGCTTTGCTTGACTATAGAATATAGTTTATCAATTATACAATTATTAGATTTCAGTATTTTAGTTACAAACTATATCAAAAACATATTATATGCTTGGTTATGCATTATAAGATTTTACAACTTTCACGCATTGATATTAAGTAATCTCATGCTATCCAGCCAGTCTTTTCTTTATGCATGTTGACTAAGTTATATCATATTAATTAGTTAGTTATTACTTCATGTTTAGTTATCCCATGCTATTCATTTAGACAGTTATTACTCATGCACATGAAACCATGCATATTAGCCTACCACATTTAGCATACTAGTATATTCAAAGTACTAATTGCATACTTGTTTCTTGTGCTATGATGTTTCATATCATATGTTCGGATGCTCAAGTTCCCGATCGTACCTAAATATTCCAGCGCACTAGTAGTAGAAACAGTGGTGAGTCCTTCTGTTCTGAGGACCAGTTATGTTACTTTAGTTTCTCAGTTTTAGCAAGCAAACGGATTTAGTTGGGGGCTTGTCCCATCATCTCCTCAGTTATTTAGTTAGAGGCTTTTAGACTAGTACAAACAGTTACTCAGTTTTTAGTATGTTTTAAGATGTTAACATCATATTTTAGTATTCATTATAGGTGTTAAAACCTTATGGAGTTTCTATTAAATTCCACAAATATTTTCTTTGAGATTTTATTTAGTGCTCACAGCTGGTACTAGTCATGGGTTAGCTTGTAGTCTTTCATAACCGTAAGCACCGTGTGGAGACTAGGGATATTTTTGGGTAGTTACAAACTTTGTATCAGATTCTAAGGTTTTAATGTTTCTTAGGGTGTCTAAAAGAAGCATCAAGTATAGTCTTATGCATATGTGTGAAGCACGCCACACTTATGGAGAGGAGGCTACAAGGCATTTTAGGAAAAGTTTCCCTTCTTTCATATCTCAGATCATTCTATAGAAATGTCCTCTAAGAAATTTATAAAATTTTTATTTTTGCTCTATCCATGTCAGCCCGACCTTGTTTTAAAGGTAACAAAAACAATCTAGCTTAAATCCCTAAAGATAGAGCTTTCTTAAACTACCCCCGTAGACAGTTATGGGATTGTTGCAAGCTCAAAAGTATCCCATCATTGTCGTTATGTTCCAAAGTTTTAAAGATTTTATTCATGATCATGAAAATTCATGCGCTAACCCAAAGTAAGTTGTGCCCTCAGATCCCTTCTCAGTGTTTTAGTATAGCATATGACCTAGAGTTAGAGGCTTAAAACCAGGAGTTTAGCAATAGTAGTGGAGTTGGGATAGTGTTATCTGAATTGGAACAAATTATATTTCATGGGGCTAGTTTTATGAAAGGTGAATTAGTAGGCTTTAAGCAGTGTATGGAAGAACTTAAGTATTATTAATTTAAAAAATATGTTATGGATGTGATATTTGTAGGTTATGATGAAAGTAGTATGGTTATTAAAGATTTGGGGATATCTATGTTATGTGTTTGAATCTAAGTTTGAATCTTTAAAGGTTGAGCTAATAGAAAAAAGAGTTGAAAAATTCTAAGTTAGTCAGTGTTTAAGTTATTGTATGATGAATTTTGGGGATATAGAAAGTTAAGAGTTCTATCTCAGAAGAAAATACTAGTAGCGGGTGTTACACTATTAGCTGTAGTTTTTCAGGGTGAGTTCATCATTTATGCATAATTTTAAACCCTAGATTCTAAGATAAAGTGGTGATAGTTTAGTTTAGAATTATAGATTAAGTGGTTTATAGACTTAGAATGATGATTTTAAGCGAAGGGGGAGATGATAGAACCAGTAACCAAGTCAGGCTTTCAGATTTTAGTAGTAATGTCAATATGTGTAGAAAAGCAGTAGGAAAGGATGATGCCCAACCTATTATTTTCTCAATGCAAGGTTTTTGAGTCATCAAGATATCTAATCATGCCTTACATATCATCCCTATGATCATAGCTCATATTCATGCACTTTATAGAAAATTAGGTTCTAATACCCCATACTTCTACCTAGATTAAAATCATCCTAAAAATGTTAAAAACTTGTTTCAAAGATGTATCAACTTTTATACATGTGGTATTTTCAATATTTTCACTTTTTTATCATGTGGAAAATTGAATAAGCTTTTCATCGATACCAAATTTGCATAAATCTGACACCCAGGCAAAGAGATAGAGCCATATTAGTAAGATAGTGTGCCACCCGAGCCATCAATACGTCGCGGAGCCAACCAAAATGGAAATCATCAAAATCCTGTAAGCCTCTACGATTATGGCGCATCATGCCAAGGCTCAAATTCAGAATTATCCTTTTTCTAGTGTCTCAGTGCGATGTCTCTGTATTGCGACAAACTTTCAAGTTGCGAACAAAGTGGGAACGCGATACCCCTCATTGCAACCCCATGCAGATTTCCAATTATCCAGTTTTAGTGACTTAGGATAGTAGGGAGTCATGACCCAGCTACCTATTGTCAGTACTAGAAAAGGCTTCATAGACAGTCAGTAGAAGTTGATGTATTCCATTTCAGTTTTGGTTGTAAAAGTAGAGTTGTAATCTTGTAAATTTAGTTTTGTATCTATCATATTTAAAAAAGAGTTATTTTTCACATATTTGTATAGATTTATAATTTTTTTTCAGTTGCTTATGAGTTATGCCAGTAGAAGGGTTAGCTTGGGGTAACTTGTGATCCTAAGCACCGTGTGACCTCTCAAAGCTAATTTCGGGGCGTTACAAACTTGGTATCAAAGAACAGAGTTCAAGTATCCTAGGGTTTCTATGAAGCCATGTATAGTAGAGTCTTACAAAATAGTACGGAGACGTCTGTACTTTTCGTCGAGAGGCTATAGGGCATTTAGGAAATATTTCCCTTCTTTCAAGTCTAGGATCATGCCATGAAAAGGTTCTCCAAGAAACTTATATAAATTTTTATCTTACTTTATTTTGGCCAACTCTGCCTCCTTCCCAAGGTATCAAAAATAGTTGAGCTTCATTCTCCATAGATAGTTATGGAATTATAAGAGAGCTACAAAAGTATCCTATTAGTACTTTTGAGTTCTAAAAATTGAAGTGCTTTATCAGGCCTGTAGAAATCATGCACTAAGCCCGAGTAAGATATGCTTTCAAATTTCTCCTCAGAATCCATAATGATAATCTATACTTTTCTATCTATGTACTATTCTTGAGGTAACATGTTCGGCAAGTTCCAATTTCCTCCCCAGATAATGCTCTTATTTTTGCTGGCAAAAATTTCAGAAGTTTTATAAAGATGCTTGAGAGGAGCCTTCTAGTTTGTTTTAAGTCCTTCAAATTTAAGTTATTCCCTCATTCTTATGAGTTATTTAATTAAGAGAGAGTAAGGTGTATTCTTAGATCATTAAATGTTGTGTGTCTAGTTTTTATCTCTTGTATTATGTAATCTTATTATCATTATGTTTGTGAAAAATCAAAGTCTAGTAAAGCCGTGTGAGGCCTATTTTGATTCACTATACTAGTTGCTTTGTTATTCATATAATTTTCTTAATCAAAACACAAAACCAAAGTCTAGTGAAGCCATGTGAGACCTATTTCGATTCACTAGAAACTTGTTGTTTATCTTGTTGTTCTGGTGTTAGTTGAAAGTGTGGGTTTCTGTGTAGTGACAGAAGTAGTAAAGTTTAGTTGAAAGTCTTGTGTTAGTTGAACTTATGGGTTTGGAAGTGTAGTGTCAAGAATGGTGGTAAGGGCGATTTATTGAATATGTATAGCTGAATTTTTGCTTATGATTGAATTAGTAATGAAGTGATATACCCTTGTTTATTAGTTTAGTAAATTTAGAGAAGGAGATTATTAGTGAAGGTGGATTTTTGTATGCTTGAAGTATGAAAAGATTTATTGATGGAATTTGTTGTGCTAGGAAAGTATAGGTTTTGATGGAAGTACTTGGTGGTCAAGTATTTTTACTTTAGGCTTTCCTGAGATTTCAAGAGGAAGTTTAGTTAAAATTTATAGAGCTATGAAAGTAATTTAGGTGTGAAGATAGCTAAATAGTAATGATGTGAAGAAGGAGGATGTGTTAACAGATTATGAATAAGATACGCCATATGATTATGATCTATTATCATTGTGTACTAGTTTTTCTTAATGTTGTGTTCTATAGTTTTGAAGTGAGAATTGTGTGTTAGATTGGGTTGTAATTCATGTTTAGTACTACACATTAAGTTTGAAAAGTTGAGGGTTCGGTCATTAATTCTAGTTATATGGACGTGATCTAGTAGGCCTTAACAGTGTATGCAAGAGTGTAAGATCATGTGTTCGTAATTAAGTATGATGTAGAGGTGTGCCCAAGGTACTATAGGGCTACATTATTTTTCAAGGATTATTGCATATTATGTGGTCAGTAGTAACGTTGAGTTGCTAAGTGGAGAAAGGCTAGTTAGATAATTTATGATGTTCTTGATAGCTTTGTTAAGGAGTTATGATTGAAGATGTTGAACCTCTTTAGTATGATTATTATTCTCATGGTTTGGAAAAAAATATAAGAATAGAGGTATGATCTTGGTAGGTTATGATTATGTGATTAGAGATGTAGGTGTGGTTGCAAATGAGAGTGTAAGTCTTTGATGATGATTATTGAAGCTACAAAGTTAAGGATGACATATGGATGGGTTGTTCAAGAAGGAAGTTGGTAAGTTCAAAATTAGTTTATTCTTGTAAGTTTAGCATTTATGTGTAGATAATAGAATAATGAAATTATGGCTTAATCTCAAGGATATGAAGTAGACCATCATACTTAGAATACCAGCTTTGACCTAAGGGGGAGATAGTTAGTGAAGAACCAAACCGAGTTTTGAGAATTAGATTGTGATACATATTAATAATGAGTTATGATGAGATAGTGATCCCTTCTTAATTTATAGTATTCCTTGGATTTCAGTCATTACAACACCAAATTCATCCCTTGCTTAACAAATCTATGCCACAGGCCTATTCTTATACCTATCATGTGTGCTCAAGTCCATTATCAGCTTCTACCAAGCATGTAACAGCTTCACTCTATGATTCGAGTTATCTCTTATGAATCTATGAACTCCAGTCTTATGTTGAATAGCTCTTGATAAGTATAAAGTCATATTTCAGAGTATGAACAGTTTTTAAACTCGTGAGACTAGTGAAGTTTGCATTATATATGCATGTCCTTAGCTTTATTTCTTTAATGAATCCATGCCTTTGTTATTTTATTCATCAAGACAAAGATAAGTGTTAATGTTATGTATTGTAGTTTTTGTGCTTCTGGTTTATATGTGTTAGCCCTTCGATGACTTGTTCCTATGTTAAGATAGTGGTAATAATAGTGGATAAGCTATGGTTTAGATGTGAGAGAGTTGATGACCCTCATTAAGAAAGATTATTTATGCTTTTCTATCTAGGGGTAAAGTGTGAAGTAAGATTGAAGCCAAGTCTTTGATACATGTCATGGTTAGTTAGAAATTGTCTGTATGGTTTTAAGAATAATGCAAGAATATTTTTGTTTATTAAGGTTTAGAGAATATGCGAAGTATGCCTTTAGGGGTATTTGCCTTAAAGTTATATGTGATTTTAAATGATAGGCTTGAATGTCATGTTGGGTGTAAAATGATGAATGCAGTATGCACTAGTGAATCCATATCAAGAGTTTTAAATTTGTCATTGAAGTGGTAAGGTATGTTATGCTTAGGGTGTGAGCTCTAAGAAGATATAGAATATTGAACCTTGTGCTTTAGACTAGTATTATGGTTTGGCATATTGTATCTTGTGATTTAGTGTTAGGCTTGATCATAGTGAGAGAACTTAGTTTTGTTTAGACCTTAGTAGAAAGATTTCGCAGTGCCAATATAAGAATTATAAGTTGAATCAAATGAGTATTGAATTTAAGGGGAATAGTATATTTGAGAGAGCATTTGAGAAGTGATGCTAAGCTTGAAAGTAAGAAGTTGCGTTGCCTACATCCTTGCAATCCTATCCTAGTTTATGAGTTATTTAATTATATTCCATGCTATAGAGTTATATCAATGTTGTAATTACTTAGTCAAATATCTTGTTCAGAGCATGCCCAAAATTCTTTGCTCCCTAATGTCAATAGAATTTCGTAGAAAAGTGCTGAAGAGATACTCCATTTAAGTATGGGTAGTCAGTATGATCCAGTCCATATAGCCTGTAATTTAGTTTAGCAATCAAGGAGATAAACTCCTATAGATTCTTAATTTTCCAGCTTGTCTTACTATCCGAAGTCTTATACATATGTACATTCCAAGAGGCAATGTGTTTATGTCCAATTAAATTATGAATTCAGCTCAGTTCATGCATCAGTTTCATTTTCAGATAATAAGTGATGGTTCAGTTCGTAAGTATCCTGTGTAGTATCACAGTCTCTTCCTAGTATTTTTATTAAATTATTATCATTCGGGCATGAATGATCCCAGAGGGGGATGTTGTAATACCCCAAGTTTTCATGTCATAAACCTCTCATCCTTTCTCATGAGATCATATCCGGTGAAAATTAATGGTTACTCATAAGTTGACACTCTCGTTTCTATCTTAGCCATATAGTTATTTTTCTTGAGGATTCATGCACTTGCAGACCAGTTCAATAGCTCATTATTCTTGAGATCCAGTGATTTAGTTCTATCAGTTACACATAATAGCTTGAAGACTAATACCTCTGTGTTTTAGGTTAATTATCCATATTCAAGGACGAATGTTCCCAAGGGGGAGATAATGTAATACCCCATATTTTCGTGCTAGAATTCTAACCGTCGTTCCTGCACATCCAAGCTCTAATCCAAGTGATTCTAACGTGAATGCAAGTTGCATTATCATTATCCTAGTGTATGGAGTAGTTTAGAGATGGAAAATGTTTATAGTAATGACCTATAAAGACCTATTGATTCATCCAAAGTTTGACATTTGATTCTATAAGGGTCAACTTCAAACGTGAATATCTCTTAATATGCATAAATTTTTCATCATAAGACCTACCAAATTATAGAGAATCGAATTAGCCTTCCAACGATATTAATTTTATCAAAATCTAACACCCGAGCAAGGAGTTATGGCTTTGTAAAGTAGAGTTTGTCGCCTAACCAATCACACATGGCTACTGGAATAGGTGTGTGATAAGCAATGTGGCGCATACTTAAATGTGTGCGATAAGAAATGTGGTGCATACTTAAATGTGTGCGATAAGAAATGCGGTGCATAACGAAATGTTGTGATAAGCAATGCGGCGCACACTTGGTGTTTCAGGTAGTAAAAACACTCCGTTTTGAGTTATTTTGAGGGAAATTAAGTCTTTTGGCACTCCTTACACACCCCTAAACTTAACCTTACGAATTTAATAGAATCTAAACACATCATAACCCTATTATCAATCAAAGTTCATCATCCAAGAGCACTAAAGGATAAAAACAACTAGGGTTGCACAATCAACATTGAGGGTCCAATCTTTCAACGAATCCGTTACCATAAAGGTATGTGGGATTTTCAAAAAGAACATTCTTTTGTTGTTGTTCCCAAAAATTTATATTATTTTATGAAAATACATGATTTTACTTGTTTAATTATGAATTTGAGATGGAAACTATTATCCTATATTCTTGTTCAAGAAACTATGATATTTTTGTGATGTCTTAAAGATAAATTCCTTGAGTTTTTATGTTAATATCATATTTCAAGTTGAATTTCTATATTTTCATATGAGTTATACTTGTTTGCTATACAAAGTATGAATCTTGAAATGTTTTGCTTAACTGTTGATATATGGGATTCAAACCCTCTGTGAGATTATGATCTTTGGTGAAGTAATGTATTATACACACCTTGATATTTGAATGATTTGACCTTTTCGTCTTGAAAGAGTTATTTTTGAACTTGAATGAGAAAAGAAATCCACATGTTGATTTATTATGAAAAAGGGGTAGCATGATGGCTCCCTATATGAATTGTTGAATTGCATTGTTGTGGATTTTCTTTTGAAATGATCTGAGATAAGTCCGGGAGTAGTCTTTAGCACTGAGTGAGAGGTATAGCTATGATTGGTATTTCCCTAGAACTACGTTCCCCCAGAGGATGTGAGCCTAAGGCTGATTGATATAGTGATCACTAGTGAACAAAAGATTAAGGTCCTACTCCGATGGCATGGACAGGACATCTCTGCCCAACGTGAATTGGACGTTGAAATCCATGTAGCTCACATGGTTTATGTCAGTTGTAAGAGACTCCCATGTGTGTGTGTGTATTCTTCTATCAAATATGAAAAGTCTTAATCTTTTATCTGAGAAGAAAACATATTTGTTTGAAAGAATGAGTTTGAGAAAGTCATTGTTTTCGAAAGATTTAATGAACATATATTTCATAGAGAATTTTTATGAGATTTGATTGCTTTGATGATTTGGAATCGATATGGAAGTTAATTGAGACTTATTATGATGACTCACATGTTTCAACTGATATATTTTACTCTCTTATGATTATGATGATTTTAATTCGAGCTAAGTGAGTCATTTATATCAGCATGCATAATTTTATAAATTGTGATGATGCTAAGATATTATTTTATATATGCATTGCACCTCCACATTCCTGGTACATTTCCATGGTATTGACCCACATATTCATATGTGGGCTACATTTTCTTGGAATGTAGGTACAAAGTATAGTGTATATCTTTAGATCCAGTTAGTTCGCGGCATCTAGTCAGCAGCTGATGAGTCCTTTTGATTCAAGGGCTTGGGTTAGTTATACAGTTCGAGAAGTTTTGTATTTTCTTTATCCATCCGTATTGAGTTGGGATAGTCGGGAGTCATGACCCAGCTACCTATAGTTTGTACTAGTAGAGGCTTCATAGACAGTTAGTAGAAGTTGATGTATCCATTTCAGTTTTGGTTGTAAAAGCATAGTTGTAATCTTGTAAATTTAGTTTTGTATCTATCATATTCAGAAAAGAGTTATTTTCCGAAGATTTTTATAGATTTATACTTTTTGTTCAGTTGCTTATGAATTCTTCCAGTAGAAGGGTTAGCTTGGGGTCACTTGTAACATAAGCACCGTGTGACGTCTCGGGACCTGATTTCAGGGCGTTAAAGCTAGTCATTAGAACTTCATAGAAAGTGTGTCGAAGAAATTCTCCAGTTAAGTATATACTTTCAGCATGAGTTAGTTTGTATAGCCAGTAATTCAGATTAACGGTCAGATAGACATGTTCCTAGGGTTTTTCCGTCTTTTGATCTATCTTTACTATATGAAGTTTCATGAATATGTCCCTTCCAAGAGATAGTTTGTTTGCATCCATACAGATTGTGAATCCAGTTCAGTTTATGCATTATGCATAGTTTAATTTCCATATATTCAGTCATGATTCAGCTCCTAAGTGTCCTATGCATCATCTTAGTCTATCTTTAGTAATTCAGCCAAGTCAGTATTATTCAGGGGACGAACTATCCCAAGGTGGGAGATATTGTAATACCCCAAATTTTCATGTCCTAAATATCTCATATTTTCTTTAGGAAAACTAGATCTAGCTGGAGGTAATAGTTATTCATAAGTTGACTCTCATTTCTATCTCATCCTTATAACCATTCTCATTTTAGTGTATATATCTAAGAGGCCAGTTCAGTTGAGGTATCATACACAGGCTCAGTTATGAAATCACATTAAATTCATGTATGTTCAAGTTCAGTATATGCTATTAGTTACCTTAGTATATGACTCTCAAACTAACAAGCCTCATTCAAGGATGAATGTTCCAAAGGGGGAGATATTGTAACACCCCATGTTTTTGGGCAAGAATTCTAACTGTTGTTCCTAAGTATACAGACCCAATTCCAATGATATTTTTTCTATATATGGGTGCTGATCAATACTATAGTGTAAAAATGACCTTTTATATCAGTTAAGGTCATAAAAATCTCCAAACTCAAAGAAGAGTTGAGAACACTTCTATTGATTAAGTTTAAGTAAACATTTCATCTTGGGTCAACTTTCAACGACCATTACTCCTTGTAGTTAATGAGTTACGTAAACTACTATCTATAAAAAGAAAAATATTTGAATCTTTTTTCACACTCACTTTGTTTCACCTTTATCCGATATCAAAGGAAAAAGTTATACACATTATACTCTAGTATGTCAGCCTGTCAACAAAGTGACGACCTGAGTTGACGGGTCGTCACCTATGTGACGAATTATTAGCCCAAGTCGTGAGCCTTAGGCAGAAAACATCAAATTCCAGCTTCCAAGTGATGACCTTGGGTGATGGGCCATCACCTATGTGTCGACTTATTAGCCTAATTCGTCACCCATGACCTTACTCGATTAAGCTCAACCTTGAACAGTTTCGGAGGGGTAGTTTGGTATTTTCCCTCACCTCCCATGACATAGAACACCTCATACACGTACTTAGTCATTATAAATTAGTGTCAAAAGCCCTTAACCCTCTTTATTCAGTAGAACAAGATTAGGGTTTCTTCTTAAGGTAATCTCCCAAAATTTCAAGACTCCATTACACTCTTTATAAGATTATAAGGAATTTAAGGTTCCCAATCCAAGATCGTTCAAGAAAAGTCAATTTGCTTTCAAGATTAAAGATCTAAGGTATGTTAGATGTTCATCCATGGGCCCCACTCACCCATGGAGTCCAAGAATCCATTTTTTAAGATTTAAATCATGAGTTTACATGTTTACAATAAACTATCTCCATGAACACTTATGGTTTTCGATTATACATGATGTTTACAAGGAGTTGTTGTTGAAATTAAACTTTAAACATTGGATTGATGATGTTTTCATATTAAATCCCTAAATTATGGTTTAGTAATATAGACATATTATAGCTATGAGATTATCATATATTCTACACTATTCCAATGCTCAAGTCAAGTATTGCAAGTGTTTGATAAAATGCCTTAAAGAATGAGTTTTGAATATTGAGTACATGTCATGTCCTCAATGTTTTAGTGTAATTTTGCTATTATTGCTATCAAGTCCTAGGGGTTTGATTACCCAAAATTTAAGTATTTTACTTAGTTTTCGGTACCCATAGAATGATTTCATAATATAGCATGAATATTATCAGTTCCGCCAGTCATCATAATCAAACTTTGATTAGTTCAGAATTCAGTGTCCTTCAGTTGGGAGTAGGATTTTAAACCGAGTGAATGTAGGGATGACGACTTTCTCATAAGTTAGGAAGAGTCTTTAGTAGCAGTTCTTGTGTTCCAGAACTATGTAGCCAGTTCAAGATAAGGAGTCACCCATCAGATTAGGCTTGACAACCTCACAGGGGTCACTCGTTAGATTAGGATTGACTCTACCTAGGTGTCACACATCAGCTTAGGCTTGACATCCTAGTTTTTTAGTAGCGTAGTATATCCACATAGCCCTAGTTAGTACCCATTGTATGGTACTAACACCCTTTAAACTGGGATTTTAGGTTGAACCCCAATTAGTTCATAGTGGGGTATGTTGGTTAGATGATACCTCCTACAATTTCAGTTTCAGTATTTAGTATAGAACTCAGTTCACTTTTTCTTGACCATAGCATATAGTTTATCAATTATCCAGTTATTAGATTTTAGTATTTCAGTTACAAACTATATCAGAAGCATATTATAGGCTTGATCATGCATTCTTAGATTTTATAGCTTCCACGCATTGATATTCAGTAATCTCATGCTAACTAGTTTGTCTTTTCTTTATGAATGTTCACTAAGTTATCTCATATTATTCAGCTAGTTATTACTTTATGTTCAGTTATCACGTGATATTCATTCTGATAGTTATTACTCATGTACATGAAACCATGCATATTAGCCTACCTCATTTAGCATACCAGTACATTCAAAGTACTGATCGCATACTCGTTTCTTGCACTATGATGTTTCATATCATAGGTTCGGATGCTCAGGTTCTCAAGTGTACTTAGTTATCCCAGCATACTAGTAGCAGTAGCAATGGTGATTCCTCATGTTCCGACGACTAGTTATGTTATTTTAGTTTCTCAGTTTTAGTAGACAGTCGGAGTTAGTTAGGGGCTTATCCCATCAACTCCTCATTTATTAAGTTAGAGGCTTTCAGACTAGTACAAACAGTTATGTTTCAATATTGATTATATGTTTTAAGACCTTATGGAATTTCTATTAAATTCCGCACATATTTTCTTTGAGATTTTATTCAGTGCTCACAGTAGGTACCAGTCATAGTATAGGTTGTGGTATTTCGAGATCGTAAGCACCGTGTGGTGACTAAGGAGTATTTTTGGGCCATTACATAACCACACACCCGAGTTATTTGGATTAACAAATATATTCCGACCTTTAACAAAGTTTGAAAACAAAGAGGCAAATATATTTATCTTTCTTTTAACAAACTCACAACATAAAAATATGTTGAATACAATACCTTCCGTATGAATCCCAAGAGAAGAAAAAAATGTGGATACTTGGACTTCATGTCCTACTCTGATTCCCAAGTAGCCTCTTCCACCTTATAGTTCCACCATAGAACCTTAACCGAAGCCACATCATTGGTTCGCAACCAATAAACCTGACTATCCAAGATGTCAACCAGGATTTCCTCATAAGACAGGGAATCCATGAAACCCAATACTTCCAAATAAATAATCGAAGATGGATCACTAATGCACTTCCTTAATAGAGAAACGTGAAATACTGGATGAACCAAGCTCAAGATAGATGGCAACTCCAACTCATAAGTCACATTACTAACTTTTCATAAAATCTAATAAGGACCAATATATCGGGGACTGAGCAACTCCTTCTTGCCAAACTGCATCACTCCCTTCGTGGGAGATACCTTGACTAAAAGCTTATCCCCAACTGGACTTTTGCCGACTTTTGGCAGCCTTAAGCCTATACCGAATCACCTTCACCTTCTTCATAGCATGATAAAACAAGTTGGGACCAAAGATATCTGCCTCACAAAGCTCAAACCAATCAATAGGAGATCTACACCTACTACCATACAATGCCTCAAAAGGGGCCATACAATTACTAGAATGATAGCTATTGTTGTAAGCAAACTCCATCAAAAGTAGATGCTCAACCCAACTTCCACTATAATTAATCACACAAGTCCATAGAATATCCTCCAATGTCTAAATAGTTCTCTAAACTTTTCCATCCATCAGCGGATAAAAACCAGTACTTAAACTCACTTTAGTCCCCAACCCTTTATGAAAGGATCAACAGAAGTGAGATGTAAACTGTGTACCACGATCAGAAATAATCAAAATAGGCATCCCATGCAGCTTCACAATCACTTAAAGATACAGCTTCACATAATCCTCTATCAAAAAGGTAGTTTACAATGGAAAAAAGTGGGCAAACTTAGTCATCCTATACACGATGACCCAACTTGAATCATATTGATTCCGAGACCGAGGAAGACCGATAATGAATTCCATATTGATCACTTCCCTTTTCCATTTGGGCAAATTAATTTTTTGATACAACTCTCCTGGCCTCATGTGCTCGACATTGTACAACTTTCCTGGCCTCATGTGCTCGACATTAACATGTTGACACACAATGTAATTTGCTAAAAAATCAGCCATATCCCTCTGCATTCCATTCCACCAATAAATCTATTTGAGATCATGATACATCTTAGTTGAGCTGGGATGAGCAATATAGTGTGATTCATTAACCTCAGCCACAACTATTTGTCGCAACCCATCGGCATCAGGAACACAGAACCTCCCTTGGTACTACAAATTACAATTACCATTGATCTCAAACACCACTACCTTCTGCCTACCAACATCACACTTGATATTCATCAAGATAGAATCAAACATTTGATTCTCCTTAATATCCATACCAAGAGATGATTGAACCACTTTTTGCACCACCATACCACCATCCTTGGAGTCTAAAGACGAACGACAAGATTGGCTAAGCGGTAAATATTGTTTAGCGATTCCCTCTTTTTTTTCTCCACATAAGCCAAAATCCCCATGGATAAAATGCTTAGAGCAACAACAACCACATTATATTTACCAGGGTTGTAGTGAAGTCTCATATCATAGTTTGTGAAAAACTTAGGCCATCTCCCCTGCTTGAGATTAAGCTCCTTCTCAGTGAACACATACTATAGACTCTTGATATAATCTGAGTACTAAACAAAAAATATGGGTTCTATTATTTAAATAACATGACCCAATATAAGAGAATTGGCATCCAACCTGTAACCCAATTTAGAAGGGTATCGGTACCTTGCCACGGGTACTAACACTGGTTGTGTGGATCTACTAAACTAGTGTCCCAAAAGATAAGGGTGTCAGTCCTCTTATGGAAAGTGACCCCTAAGAGTGTGTCAGTCCTCTACTGGCGGGTGACATCTCATAACCTATACTGGCTATGTAGTTATAGAACTTAGGGACTGCTACTAAAGGTCTCAGTCCTCTACTGGTGGGTAAGCCTTTCTCCCTATGTTTGCTTGATGCTAAATCCTACTCCCAACTAAACTGACACAGGTATTGATTTAAATTTAATAGAACTCATGGCTGATAATTTCTCAGCATGAGTACGATAATCTAAATATGATAATAAAATCATGATCTGATTTACTTGTTGCTTAAAATTGAAAACATGCATAAATATATAGGTATCTGTTGTTCATAACCCACCAGTACTGAATAATATATTAAGTACAATAACATCATTATAATACCCTAAGGGTATTCATGATTCATAGAACAAAAACATGGTATATTTCACTAAATAGTTGAAATCCATTTTTATGTGTGTATAAAAATGTTAAACTAATAAGGACAACATGCTCACATGGTTAAGTTCATAAATTAATAATCAACATGGTATCAACTGTACATGATATAGGTGACTGGATTTATAAAGTATGTAAGAACATAATTTATACGGGGAAAAATATTGTCATGGTTTGAAGTAAAAACTATTAAGAGAAAGTTGAATAAATGCATACTTGACACTGAGATTTCATCAACATAGGGAAAAGGGTTTATCCATGAAAAATAAGGTATTTTTTTGGACTCAATGGGTGGAAGGAACCCATTTATGAATACCCCACATACCTGAGTTTGATTTAATTCTCAAAGAAATATTAGAATTAGGACCTTACATTGGTCAATTCTTAGAAGAAGCTTTTGAATCTTTGTGTTCTTGAGAATAAGAGGAGATAGAGTGTCATTAAATGATGATAAATAGGGAATATAATGACCCTCTTGTGTTTTAAGTCATCAATTTAGTGTTTAGGGAGAGAAAAAGAACCAAAATTCCCCTTTTAACTTTAAGGAAACTACCCAACTTTACACAGCCTCTGTGACACGGTGCCCATCGTGGAGGCTAAGCTTCATGACACACTGCATATCATGGAGACTAAACTCCATGAAATGCTACATATTCGGATTCTAATGTTTGTGACACATTGAAATCACATAGGCTTACTGCCATCATAGTCCAATATCACTTCAAACCTTTTCCAAAAATTTTAAAACTCTACTGAATGACCCTTTTAACAGTCCTAATCATATTTCAACTTTTAAATCACCATTTTAAACTCGAAAAGCTAGAAATAAAAATGTTTTAAATTTTGGGGTATTAAAATGGTCATGTCACTTGTACTTAGAGTAAAATAATTACTTTGGCGAACTATAAACATGAGACTAAAACATGGAAGCCTTTTTAGTATCTTGCATGATATTACAAAGGTAAACCTAGCCTACCTGAACATCAAACAAAAACCTGAAGAATTTTCTAAACTAATGATTTCCCTTTTTGAGAAGGTTCTGCAAGATTCCATGCTATGAAAATCACAATCTACTCATCAAAATGAAAATAATGATACCTATATTGCAATATTATGCTTAAGATAAAAAATTACATAAAAATCCTATTTGGGGCCAATTTTCGAAATTGCATTTAAGACCAAGACAATAATCTCTCTATGCTCAAAGAATATTTACCCTAAAAAAGAAGTGAATTCTGAGTTCTAATAATTTTACAATTAACCTAGCAATTATTTAGGATATTTTGGAAAAATCTTGAGAAATTAGCCATGGAATTTGATGAAACTCAGCAAGAATTTGGGGAAGAAATGCATTAATCGAGCCTCCTAACACTCCAAAATCACCCACTAAAATTTTTTCCAAGTGTCTACATTCTTTAGGGTTCTACACGCTTAACAATGGGTGACAAATTAGAGAAAATTGGTCTAAGGGGATATTTATAGGCACCAGGTGCCGTTAAAGCATGACATGGGAAACTTTAGTAATTGGTGCTGTAGCACCCAGGTTACTACTAAATTAGTACACTGAGATGTGGCATATCGCTAAAGTGGTCAGCTAGTGCTAAGCTAACAGTTGCACCAGATTTTCTTACGCTAGATGGAGCTTCAAATTTGATTCGAGTTTTCACCAACCTCTCTGAACTTGTTAGAACTGTTAGAATTGACATACGAGGTTGTTTGACTGATGTTTTTTCTCAATAACTAGTTTAAACCAATGAAGACTCCAAAATAGGCAATTGGCTCTAAAAATAAAATGAACTACCTAGTGACTGAATGTTAGTTCCAACAATTCATATTTCACTTAGGGCAACCATAAGAGAGCTCTAAAAGAAAAAAATAAGTGGAAGTACAGAAATGACTAGGTGGGTCATTGCACTATGGATATAGATGATGTAAATAAGGATAGAATTAGAAAGTTGGGGGTGAATGATGAGGTATCTCAGAATCCTAAAGTTTCATAAAAAGGGCTAAATTGAAAAAAGAATTGTGAAGGGAGTCACATTAGTTTAAAGCCCATTCCCCAATATCCTCAACCTTTTACCTAAAGATTGAAGAAGAAAGCTAAAAAGGAGAAGTATAAGAAGTTTATTTCTTTGTTGAAAGAGTTGTCTGTGAACATCCCTTTTGTGGAACCTTTAGAGAAGATGCCTAATTATGTGAAGTTTATAAAAGACTTGGTGACAAAGAAGAGGATAGTGAGTTTTGACCGTGCGGATAATTTTTATCATTATAGTGCCATCGCCTCTATAACTTTAGTTAAAAAGAAGGATAATCCCGAAGCATTTAGTATACCTTATTCTATTGGGTCTTATATCTTTGTACGAGTTTTATGTAGTTTAGGAGATAACATTAATTTGATGCCACTAGTCATCTACAAGTAGCTAGGGTTGGGTTCACCTAAGACGACCTTTGTTAGACTTTTGATGAAATATCACACTTTGAAAAAGAAAATTGGTATCTTGTGTGATGTGTTGGTAAATATGGCTTCTTTCATATTTCTAGCTGATTTTTGATTCTTGATTGTAAGGTTGACTTTAATGTCGTAATTGTATTGGGAAGGTCTTTCCTAGCTATGTCTAGGACATTGGTTGACATGGAGATGGGATAGATAAAGTTCATACTTCATAATTAGTAGGTAACATTCGGTATATAGATAAAGATACATTGTTGCACCTATTTAGGAGAGGCTGGGTGTTGAGTCACTCAAAACTGTGATAATGAATTATTCATTTCAATAGCGATGGTATTTATGGGTATGCTGAGATAGTGAGTGCACTTATGGGCAGAGGTTTATACTATTATGTGCCAAAAAAGTTGGATCTTGATAAGAAAAATAGAGCAGCCTCTTCGGCTAAACCTTCTATTGAGGAGTAACCAATTTAGAATTGAAGGATTTTTCCTTTCATTTTCATTACACATTCTTGGGAGCCAATAATATCTTGATGGTTATTATTGTAACAAATTTATTTGAGTGGTAGGTTGCAGTTTTATAGAGGTTTAAGAGGGATATTAGTTGGAATATCGCTAATATAGTCGATATTCAACCCTGAATTTGCACTCAAAAAATTTAGCTTGAGCCGAAATGTGTACCTAGAATTGAGCATCAATGCAAACTGAATCCACCTATGCAAAAGCTTGTGAAGAATCAAATTATCAAGTGGTTTGATGCAGGTATGGTTTATCCAATTGTTGATAGCAAATAGGTGGGACCTGTTAAGTGTGTGCCAAAGAAGGATGGGATTATTGTGGCTCCCAATGAGAAGACTAAGTTAGTTCCTATGCGAACAATCACTAGATTAAGAGTTTGCATGGATTACATGATACTGAACATATAGACCCAAAAGGACTACCTTATTATGTCATTTATGGATAAGATACTAGACCATTTTATAGGTAGAGAATGTCATTATTTTCTTGATAGTTATTCAGGGTACAATCAGATTTCTATTTCTCTTGAGTACTAAGAGAAAACCACTTTTGTTTGTTCATTTGGGAAATTTGCTTTTAAAAAGATGACCTTCGATCTTTGTAATGCACCCACAACTTTTGAATGTTGCATGATGTCTATTTTTTGACACGTTGGTGGACACTATCAAGGTTTTTATGGATGATTTTTTAGTTTTGGGTGATTCATTTGATGATTTCTTAGCTCATTTTCTAATGTCTTGCAAAGATGTAAAGAGTGAAATTTTGTCCTAAATTGGGAGAAGTGTCACTTCATGGTAAAATACGGGATTGTGATTGAAAAATTGCCTCCATCAATTTCTGTGAAGGGCATTTAGAGTTTATTGGGTCATGCATGTTAATTAGGTAGTTCATCAAGGATTTCTCTAAATTTCAAATCCGTTGAGAAAATTGTTAGATAAGAAGGTGAACTTTGTATTTTAAGATGCTTTCCTTAAGGATTTTGAGTGCCCAATAGATAGGTTGACTTCATCTTCTATTATTGTGTGTCCTGATTGGACCTTATCCTTTGAAGTGATGTCTGATACTAGTGGTGTTGCTCTAAGAGAAGTATTAGGATAAAGGTATGAGAAGATGCTTCATCCCATCTACTATTCCATGAAAGAATTGAATCCTACATTAAAGAATTATATGGTGAATGAACAAGAATTACTTATAGCGGTGCTTTCTTTTGAAAAGTTTTAGACATATTTGATTGGTACCAAAGTCATTGTGCATACTGATTATGCTTATCTTAGGTACCTTATGTCAAAGAAAGAAGCTAAGTTGAGGTTTATTTTATAGGTGCATCTTATACATGAATTTGATTTTGAGGTTAAGGATTCGAAGGGCACCAAAAGCCAAGTAGCGGATTTTTTATCATGCCTAGAGGGGGAAGCAATGCTTCGACTAAGGGGTGAGCTTGAAATTAATAACACTTTTCTATATTATCAAATCTTGGTATCATCACAAGACTTAATCCCTTGATTTACAAACATTGCAAATTATTTGGCAAGTGATCTCGTTCGAAAAATATGTCATTTTAGAATGCAAGAAATTTATATAAGAGGTGAGAAATTTCTTTTGAGATGATTCATATTTATTTGGAGTGTGTTGATGGTGTAATTTTGAGGTGTGTTCCCGAGATTGAGATAATGACTATTTTGGAGGCATGTCATTCGTCTCCAGTTAGGGGTCATAATGAAGGTACATGCACTGCTCACAAAATCCTTCAATTTGGTTAATATTGGTTTACTATGTAAAGGATGCACATGATTATGCTCAGGATGACCAATTCCAAAGACATGGCAATACTTAGCAAAAGAATAAGCTTTCTGTGATACACATCCTTGAGCTGGAGTTGTTTGATGTCGGGGTATCTTTTTTATGGGCAAATTTGTGAGTCTAGAAAGTTAGACGATGTATTATGGTCCTATCAAACAACATAAAAGACACCCATAGGTGTATCTCCTTATCATCTTGTGTATGGAAAAGCATGCCACTTCCTGGTTCAACTTGAGAATAAGGCACTATGTGTATTGAAAAGGCTAAATTATGAGTAGAGTGATATTGCACACTTGCAATTGGAAAAGATGAATAATATGGATTGATTCCACCTCTATGCCTATGAGAGTTCAGCCTAGTACAAGGAAAAAACAAAAATTTACCATGATAGGAGAATTGAATGGAGGGAGTACCAACCCAATGATTTGGTTTTGTTGTATATTTCAATACTTTGCTAGTTTTCTGGCAAGTTAAAGTCTAGATAGTCTGGATGATTCACTGTGGTTAGTGTATTTCAACGTAGCGCAATTGATATACAATGATATGGTGATGTCCTATTCAAGGTAAACAAAAATATGTTACACATTATATGGGAATCACAGAGGATATTAAAGTTTGTGGAAATGTAAGGCATGTTGAAGTCTGAGTAGTCAAAGAAGCTGAGTCATGCTACGATGTTAAATTAGGTAATTCATGGGAGGTAACCGTAGGATTGATGGTGAATTTTGAGTACGAAACAAGCCACATCAATACGCAACATTAAATCAAACACTATTTGGGGGACAACCTAAGCTTTTAGTGTTAACTTGGTTTTGTTTTTTCATGGGGGAATAACTGGCTGGAGAAAAAATTGGAGAATTTAGAAAAGTCCAGGTAAGTTTACTCATGAGTGTAATTTATTGTTCATGATCCAGGTATATGAATCATTGACTATACTTGTGAGAATTAGAGGGGATTTCCTACTCACTGAACTTAACTCACGAGCCCAACCCATGTGTCATGAGTCACACCCAAGACTCCCGGGTTTACTCATGGAAATTAGAGGTAACAACTAAGTCTCTAAATATGAATCACGATGCCAACCCATGGGTCATGAGTCAGACCTATGACTCATCGATCACTACTTGGGCCCATGTAAGTAAATTTTTTTTATAATTTGAAATTTCAACTCTTGGGCCCACGCTACCAATCCAAAACACCAAAAAACTTTGCCTTTCCCATAATTAAAACCCTAAAACCCATTTCAAAAATATACAAAAACCCAATCCAATAAGAAACAAAATCCATTCCCATTCAAACTCAAACACTCCCACCTTATATATCCCTAGGCCTCAACCAACTAAAACCCTCACTTCTTTATTCACACACGTAAAAAGGCATTCAATTGCAGAAACCAATTTGCTTTTTTTTTTTTTGTTTAAATCTTCATTTGTGGAAAAAGAGTATGTTTTTTTTTAAAAAATTAATTTTATGATTGATAATGTTCTATCCCCCTAATCAAAGCTATAGTCATAATTTCTTATCTTATGAAATTGGATCAATATGAACTTAACAAGGATAAGTGTACTCTTGCTCAATAGTCAAATAGTTGGGTATGAAATTGTGCTAATTGGAACTGAAAAATATATGAAGTTAATGTTTAATCTCAGGTTTGAACTCACGAGTCCAACCCATGACTCATGAATTGATTCACAAGTCATGGATTGGATTCCTGGGAATCAGACTTGAGATTCTAAAACTCATAATCTAGGTAAGATTTTCATGATTCAATTCATGACTTATGAACTAAGTCCATGAGTAATGGATTAAACTCGTGAGCTGAATTCTGAATTTATGAGCCTAGTTCTTGAATCATGTAATCAGTTGATGATAGGCGAAATTACGCGCCTATATCAATATATTTTGCCCATATTTTAGCCTAGTTTCGAGAACTAATTATCTATTTCGTACACTTTTAGTCCTTTTTCCTGTAAATGAGCTAACAAATGTGATTAGGAAAGTTTCAGGTATAAATGATGCAAAATACAGCAATTTATGGCTTACTTGACGCAAAAGAAAGCTCACAAACGAGATGGAAAGGAGCTGGACGCATAAAGGACTAAATCTGCTGCATGGAAAATCTGTCCCGGGCTAAAACAGCATTTCTGAAGACTTTGGGACTTACAGACACAAAGCTGGATTTTTGCCATAATACATTAACCTAGTGCAATTAGGTTATGTGTTTCATCATTCTATTTGGATTATAATTTTGTAACCTTACCCTAGTACAATTGGGTCAAGGATTTCATTAGTATATTAGGATTTGGTTATTTATTTTATTAGTTGAGTAGGAGTAGGATAGGAGTATTATAAATACCCTATCATGTTAGAGATTTTCAAGAAGAAAAAGGGGAGGAGACATTCTGACAATTCATTCATCTCCTTACAATTAAGACATCTTCCTACAACCCATTCTCAATTCTTCATTCTTCTACTCTTAAATTCCACAACAAGAGAATCGTTACTTGCTACGGAATCACTAAAACCACACGCCAAACACCTACTATTCACGCCATCCACCATGCAAAACGTGATATCCTTCGCATTCATGGGTAACTAAATCTCTTAGTTGGGGTTATGGAAGCCGAATGAGTTACTATCTATAGCTATGAGTTTGTGAGTTCAAGACAAGTATATTGCTTATATCATTATTCTCTTCATCTTAAATCTACATTCTTTGCGGTTCAAACACAAGAACACGCCATTCTAACATCTAACCTGTTCGAGAGAAAGGTTATTTGTCTAGAAAAGAAGACGCATAGACCAACGCCAGTCTAACATCTGACTTGTTCGAGAGAAAAGTTATTTGTCTGGAAAAGAGATAATGTCAAGGTAGTAGGACACCCTTTCCTATTAAAAAGCTAGTGCCGTACCTGGACTAACTTCTTGGAGAATTCGTACCGTTAGTCACGCTTTAAGCTCGAGAGAGTTAAAGTGAAATAGTCCTTGTTTAGGTCGAGAGACGCTTGGATTTACCATCGACTACAATTCTCTATAAGCAATTACATGTCAAGACTCTACACACTCATAGCCAATAGAGACGTATACCTCAGAAGGTGGACATAACCCCAACGCCTCAATTCTCATTGTTTACAACACACGTGACAATCTCTCTTTATTTTGCTATTTTCAGTTCTTACATTCTTGTTTTGGTTACATACTACAATCCCCCCTTTCCTACGAGACTTGCACTAAAAGTCTAGTAATTTCTCTTGCTTGTTGGCCAAGCTATTCTCTGTGGGATCGATACCCAACCCAGGTTGGGTTCTATATTTGCTAACGACCGCTTTACACTCCCACGAGAGCTGTAGATTGAGCGTTATCATCAGTTCACGATTCATGGATGGAACCTGATAGATTAAATTATTTATCACTATTTCCAAACTGATTTAGTTTGAGTACTAATACTTTTCAATATAGGTAGCATGCTACCTAAGGGAACACAAAATAAAGGTGACAGTAGTGAAAGGGCCCAAGCTCAAGACCCATAGTCCGGACTTTGAAATAAATACCTAGAGTGGAGTAGGTCAGTAGAGGTGTACTTGGTTGATTATGATCCATTGATATCTTGCCAGACATGCCATTAAACACAGAGGCATGCTAAAACTAAGGCCTCCATTCAGCCTGCCTCTCAGCCAACACTCTAGAGTCTACCATAGCCTAGGCCAGCTCCTATTAGTCCAGCCATGTGCAAGATGAAGAATGCATGAATATCACCACCAATTTTTGCTGCCCCTCACTAGTCTGATGAGGGATAAGAGGTACCTAATTTGGAAGATAATGAGAAGGAGACAATTGCTCCATAGTTTGAAGAGGGGCGAACTCAGCTAAGTCAAGTAGCAACGAGAGAGATATTGTCATGACCCAAACTAGGGCCTGGCCGTGATGAGTATCTCATGTCCATCAAGGACCGAAGACCACACACTTTGATTAGTTATATAAACACAATACAGTCAGAAGTGGATAAATTTTGAACATATAACAAAATAGAGCTGAGTTCTAAACATATAACTAGATAGGTAACTTAACTAACTCAGAAAAGAATCTAACAATTTCAACAACCATCCTAATCCATAGTAATCCACAAAGCTTCGAAAAAAACCAATATCTACCTAAGTTGGTACACACTCCCAACAATAGATAAAAAATTCTATTAGAAGTGTTCTAAGGCATGAATAAAACAAGACTTTAATATTATAACCATTTCAGATAATAGAAGCTTACCACTTCAAAGCTGACTCCTGATAACCCAAAATCTTATCACTGCACAAAAAAACTTTAAGTGACTCTATTCCCTGCATCCTGTGGTGATACAGTTTTCAGAGATGGTTAATAGGGTGAGCACTAACATGTAACCTACAGAAGTGATAAAGTAATTCCATGATAAACAGTTGAACAACCATTGTTAACTAATGCATACAATCATATGCATGTAAATATGTAAATATAGTATGTAGGGAGAGGAAATGAGTCTTAGCATTAACTTTAAAACACACAGGTGACTCGAACACCCGGTCATTTAGATCCCTACGCCGATAAATGTTATTTCCAGCATTAGTCAGCTTGGGACCTCCTCTTTCACGGCAAACTACAGAACCCCCTTTAAGCCTAATTAAAAAATTTAGCACATAACCCATTCATTTACAATTGAGTCATTCATTATGGTAATATCAAGTGGAATCATCATACTTACTATAGTTTACAAGCGAATGTCATCATGACTATTAAAATAGCCAATGGTACTCTAACCCACTATCTAATAGGACTCCAACCTATTTAGCCAACTAGGACTCTAGCCCATTAGCCAATAGGACTTCAAAATATTTATCCATTTGGGACTTAAACTCATTTAGCTCTTTGGAATCCAAATTTCCATTTTAAAATCAATCTACGTACATAAAGGCCTTTCAAACCATTCATGTTTCATTAGCCTTTTTATGGAATTTCCATAATTCTAGAGTAGTTCAAGGTGCATTTACTTATATTTAAAATCAATTTCACTCGATTGGGTTGAGGTTATACTAATTACAATTATCCAAAATTATCAATTTGGGGAAATCTGTGACCCCCTAGTTTATTTACCATGCCCAAGCACCCCACAAGTTAAAAACCATCAATAAAGCATGAACCATTTCATATAAACCATGGGAACATTATTTAAGAAAATAATCATTTAAAATCTCAATGCATATTCCAAAATCAACACCAAACCACCTGAATAACAATTTAAAATTTTTACCTTAACAAAATAATATTTGGGGAAGAGTAATATGTCTGAGAGTATTACATTATGGCGATAAAGGAATACCTAATTTCAAAACTCTTAAAAACCCTAGTGTTCTTGACTTTGGGATTTGAGAGAAAAGAGAGTACATATTTGATTTCTAAAGTGTTTAAAATAAGTTTTCCAATGTCTTTTTAAGTCGTGGGTCTTAAGTGGGGAAAGCAGAAAATGTCCAAAGTGCACTTAATAACCTTAACAGGTCACCTTACGACTTATATTTTAACCTACAACTCATAGGGTCTGAGAGGTAGTCAGGAATGAATGAAAGGGACCCCACAGGTTTAGCTACAAATGGCATACTACAACTCCTAAAGAGTCTATATGACTCATACAGTATCAAACTCAGGATAGGGACTTTGGGTAACACCCTAGTCACCCTATGAATGGAACATCACGATTTGTACATTATCTTCACAACTTGTAAGGTACGATTCATGGTCAGGGTAGCGACATTGTCAAACCTTACTGGTCAGGCTATTTTTTAGGTCCTACGACCCTTTAGGATATTGAAATACCCTAGGTTTTGACCCAAAGAAAATTTCCTCAAATTATGGTCTTTAGACCCAATATGACTCATGGGTATGATACATATTTTGGGGTAATAATGGTATTTCCCAGTTGTATACAAACTAGTATTGGTTGATTAGATGAATTTTGGTAACTGGAATAGGTACGACTTGGTGGTACAGGTCGTATGGTTGGATACAGATTATTTGGTTCCTTCACTTAGCCTTATAGTTGGTAAATTAAGTTTTATTTGAGTACAAATAGCTCACTTAGAGTCATAATATAGTGTACAAGTTATACCAAGGACTCGTATGATGGACAATGTTCAAACCTTCTGTGATTCTATCTTTGTAGAGATACGAGTAAAGGGTACGAATTATTTGTTATTGATATGACTTGGGTAGGGTGAGTCATATGCTAGAAAGTATTCGGTACAAGGGTTTAGGATTAGTATATGAGAGGTAGCTACCACTCGTATCAAATGGTACAACTAATGAGGGTTAATCGTACCAACTCACCCTAATAAGGTCCCACAACTTCTAACTCTCTTGGCGGCCTATTTACCCAAAAATTCTATTTATTAACACTTAGAAATTCTTCCTTAACACTTTATAATTCTCTCAAAAGCTTTTGGGAAAGAAATCCAAGGCTTCAATTAGAGGAATAAATTAGGGATCTTGTTGGTGGTTTTACTTCATCTACTTTGTCAATTAAGGCATGTTCTCTTTCCTCATTGTTAGTTCCAATTAGAGGCATGGTTTTATACAATGTTTTTATGATTTAAATGTTGTAAGATTTTGGGTTCTCAAATTTGATTTGGGGGTTTTGGTTTTAAATGCTTAGTTATGATTTTCAGTTATTTGAATAATATTTTATATACATTAATCGTGGTTTTAGATAATTGGTTGGATACGAATGGTTCTTTGGTCATGGAATATGGTTTTGGAAATACTATTGCCCCAATGTGTTTAGTAAAAAGCCTTTAACAATTTTCCACTATAATAGTGGTTTTTCAATGGAACTTATGCATAGTTTAAACTTGGTCATGGAACCATAAATGATATGAATGTTTTAAATGGGTTTAAAAGGATTGGAAATGCCTTGGTGGCCATGGTTTTGGTTAATTGGAAATCATGAAGGGTACATGGAGTCCCTTAAATATATATATGGTTGTCTATGGAAAAAACTTGCAAGTATAGTTGGTATGATGATACCACTACTAATGACCTTTGATAATAAATAGTTAAGGGATTGGTTGGTTTCTTGATAATGGTTTTAATTAGGTAATAATGGCAGGGTGTGTAGAAAAGTCATGGAAGGTGTAGGTCCCGGGGTGACCAAAATTGGAAACTCATATTTTCCAATGTGAGGTTTGGTCAAAGTGCTAGTGTGCATAATGTCATACTTTATATCTAAGAGATGTGCTAATCATCCTAGTTTTTCTTCTTTGGTCATGTGACTTCATGCTCTGAGGCACTTTTCGTAGTGTGAGATAAAACCATATATCCCGTTTGTGGTTTAGGATAGCAAAGCTACACAAGTTCCATTTTCTCGGCATTTATATATATGTATGGTTTTGTGTATATGAATAGTTTTACTTGGTTTTATAAATGGAATTATTTTATCCTTATCCTAAGTTCATGCTAGCGTTCACCCGCTAACCCATCTTCAGGCGGTTGTATGCCCATGCTATGTAGGAACCGGTTGTTCTATTCCCCCTACTTAGTGATAGACTCGAGGAATACTATTGTATTAAAGTGGTGAGCTTCCATCTTATTGGAAGGATCCATTTCATGTTATGGATATTTTTAGGTATATTAATTTAGTTTTTGATGATGGTTTTGGATATAGTTGGGGGCCATGTCCCAATCGGATATTCATACTCTAATGGTTAGAGGCTTTGTTGTACTTTTATAGGTTGGAACGAGCGGGATCAGCGTTGGTGTTAGCCTTACTATTGGCATAGTATTTAGGCTGACATCATTGGATATAACTTCTCACTGTTCAATCGTATCTCATTTTGGGATTAATCATATTATATTTTGGATCTCATTTAGTTATGGCCTTGTTAATGGCCCTTGGTTTTGTATTAGTTTGGCTTGGTGATTTTGTTAGTACGGTTTGGTGGGTGGGAAGACTTGGTAGGGATGGTCTAAGAATAGACCTATCCCAAAGTCAGTCCTTGTTTAATTATGGTATCTTGTTATATGTTCTAAATTCAGCTCACTCAAGGTAATCTAATGATGGTCGGGTTGGGTAACAATGGGTGGTCCTTGGTCCTAGTTTGACTTGGGATGCCCATTATAACAAGGCCCATGGTTAGGTTGTGTTGAGTTGGTATCAAATCATTAGGTTCATGGTCAATTGGGAGTCCACAAATCCATATCGAGTAGTGTCACTTTTAGTGATGTGTAGCATACCACACTAATAAGAGAGAAGCTTCAAGGCATTTAGTAATATTTCACTTTCTTAGAATTTTATTTTAAAGGATGGAGTCTAAGTCCTGGAATTCTTCTCTAATCCTTGATTGTTCACTTTTCAGCTCATGCCTCAACGATTTGGAACACAAGGAAACTCTTCAATGCCATTTAGGGATAATATTGATAGGTACGTCCTACATCTGGAGTTTGTCTTCGATCTCAGGGTTCTATCCCTAGTAGTTCTAGAGGTCCTTCGATTGCTACTAGTCCTTCTTAGGGTTAGGTGACCAATGCAGAATTTTGCCATTCTATTTATACTATTGCTAAATTGGTTGCTGCTCATGCTGATTGGAATGCATCTAGTGGGTTGTCTATTAAGGCTACAAAGGTTGGTTAGTTTATGAAACTATATCCTCCTACTTTTACTAGTGTGAAGGGGTAGGAGGATTCTCAGTGTTTCTTTGATGAAATAGAGAAGATATTCATGGTGATGCAGGATACTATTATGGAAGGTGTAAACTTTGTGGTTTATCATCTCAAGGATATTCCGTACGTATAGTATGAAGAGTGGGATAGGGATAGAGGTTATGTGGAGGAGATGTACTTATGGGATTTCTTTTTTGGTGCTTTTCTACATTGTTTCTTTCCTCAAGAGCTGAGAGAAGCAAAAATGGAGGAGTTTATGAATCTTAAGCAAGGGAGAATATATATGAAGGAATATACCTTGGAGTTTCATCAGTTGTTAAGGGATGCTCCTGATTTGGTGGCTGACATAAGAGCGAGAATAAGAAAGCTCTCTTCTGGGTTTAATAAGGATTTGATCTTTGAAAGCATGACAACCTTGCTGATTAAAGATTTTGACATCTCTAGGTTTACTATTCATATGCTGCAAGTAGAGCATGAGAAGAGGAAATAGACTGAGTTCGATGATTGGTAGGGTAAAAAAAGTATGTTTTTTGATTAGAGAGGTGCTCAGTCTCAGGGTATTTGGGATGGCAGCATATGGAAGACAAAGTAGTGGGGGAATTTTTGATCCTTCCCTACTACTGGTGCTTTTTACCCGAAGCAAATGGGTTACAAACGTCATTAGGGTAGTGATAAATTTTCAAGCACTGGGTTCCCAATCTTAGGAAAATAGTGTCATTTGATTTTTTTATACCCTCTTTGTTAGTTCTATGGTCATTCTCATTGGGGTTATTGTGATGAAGGGAAGGATAAATGCTTCAAGTGTAGACATGAAGGCTATCCGCTCAAAGATTATCTGGTTAAAAGGGTTGATACGGGAGCTACTATGGTATCGATGGCTTCACCTTCTGCTTATATTCTTGGTGGTGTCACGTCTGCTTCTGTTACTACTCCTAGTTCTAGCATTGGCTACAATAGATTGTATGATTCTTATATCCCAATAGGAATTTGAGGCACAGCCTGATATCATTATCGGTACGTTACAACTTCTTTCTCATGACGTGATTGTCTGCTTAATCTAGAGTCCACTCTTTCTTATGTGACCCTATTTATGGCTGTATGTATTGTTTTTGATCCTAAGGTTATTTTGGATACTTTCTCTATTTCTAACCTGGTAGGCGACTCGATTATTGCTAAGAAAGTCTATAGGGTATTTGTGGTATCTGTTGGTGGTAAGCACACTTTGGTTTATTTATTTGAACTTTATATGTTAGATTTTCATATTATTCTAAAATGGATTGGTTACACTCTTATTACGTGTCCTTGGATTTTTGGACCCGTAAAGTTATCTTTAGGTTACCTGGCGAACTGATTATAGAGTAGAAGGGTGGTTTCCTAGCTCCTAGGGGGAGGTTAATTCCTTATATTTGAGCTCGGAGGTTAATATCTAAAGTTTTTCTTAGTCCCTTTGTTTGGTTTAAAGATTCTAACTCGGAAGGTCTTTTCTTATGGTTAGTCTTAGTGGTAATTGAGTTTCCTGAGGTCTTTCTGAATGATCTTCATGGTGTTCCCCCGAATAGGGAAATAGAGTTTGGTATTGATTTGGTTTCGGACACTCATCTAATATCTATTCCTCCTAATAGAATGGCTCTACCTGAGTTGAGGGAAATAAAGGAGAAACTTATGGATCTTCTAGATAAGGGGTTTATTCGTCCTAGTGCATCCCTATGGGGTGCACCAGTGTTGTTCGTGCACAAGAAGAATGGTTTCTTTTGGATGTGCATTGATTACAACTAGTTAAATAAGATGACGGTTATGAACAAGAATCCTCTCCCAAGGATAAATGATCTATTTGATCAGTAGCAAGGTCCAAGTTCTATTTAAGATACATCTTCGGTTTGGGTATCCTCAGCTAACTATTAGGGAGAAGGATATTCCTAAGACCACTTTTCATACTCGGTATGGGCACTTTGTATTTTTTGTATTATCGTTTGGATTGACTAATGCCAAACATAATTTTTAGGAAGTTCTTGGATCACTTTGTAATTATGTTTATTAATGATATTCTGGTTTATTCCAAAAGTGAGGTGGATCATGCTAATAACCTATGTGTGGTATTGCAGACCTTGAAGAAACAACGGTATTAATCCAAGTTCACCAAGTATGAGTTTTGTTTGAACAATTTGACTTTTCTTGGTTATATTATTACTAGTGAGGGATTCATAGTGTATCCTTAAAAGGTGTCTGTGGTTAATTGGTGGCCTAGACCAATGACTCCAACTGATATTCGGAGATGCTTGGGCTTATATGGGTATTATAGGCAGTTTCTGGAAGGCTTTTCATCGATACCTGCTCCTATGACTAAGGCTTATCATAGGCAAGTCCTTGATTATTTTTTCGATGGCTTCGTAATGTTTAACATTAATGACTCTTGGTTATATGTCAAATATGAACCACCTTGGCATGTTGAGACTTGTTGTTGGCTGAGACTTGAACTTAAAGGGTCCTCGGTTTCCCTTTTTTTTGTTGGGGCTATTTTGAGTGTTTTGTGTGCATACCATTATTGTTTATTTTTGCTAATCCTAACCCTCATGCCATAAGGAAATGTGCTTTTTTGTCTTTCATTTATTTTACAAGGCATGGATTTGAGATCAAATCCTTTTTAAGGAGGGGAGGATGACACTAATTCGACCATGAAGATGGACGCATGTGAGAATGTAATGAACCCGAGGCTTGGAGTGTGCGAGTGAAGGAATTAAAACAAACTAAACCAACCCTAATCTCACACTTTGAGTGTAAAGAGGAGCCTTGGAACACAACAAGGAAGCCCCTAAATACACTTGAAAGGAGCCTAGCTCTTAAAAGGGCATTTTGGATATTTTATATTTTATTTGTAACCTAGTATAAATAGAACATTGTAGGGCTTTTAGACTTAGATTATTCATGATGTTGTAAGTCTTGAAAAACAAAGAAACGCAAGTTCTCTTTCCTTGAGGCACCAAAACCAAAATTAGGCATAGAGAGTGTGGAATCACTCTTATTAATCTCATTGCTTGGAAACGTGATTCTTGGGAGGTAGATTCCAACCTTGTGTCTTCATAATAGATAGGTGAAAGTTCTGTGTAGTGTTAAGGGTGCAAGAGTGGAATATTCTATTGGGTTCATAAGAATATACCTTCATTAAGTCTATCTAACTATCCCTTTACTTTTATTGTAATCTTGTAGTAGTTTGTGTTCTTCTAACCATTTGTATCTCTTGTTAGTAAAACTGTGTGTTGTTCCTATCTTGTTATTGTTGTCCATCTAGCCATATTGTTGCTGTTTTGGTGTATTCACACCTTCAATATCTTGTTGTTATTTTGTTTTCATTGTTGTTGTAGTGAATCCGAGAGTGGTCTCCAAAAGGTCCTCGGTTCTTCAAACTTATGGACTATTTTGGTGTTTGTTTCGTGTCTCCTAGTCTTTATCGTATCACTGAGTTTCTTCCATGGGATTGTAGTTGTCTATAGTTGGCTCTGATGTGATAATAGTTGACTTACATCCTTTGTTACCTGTCTAGTTAACTGATGCACATATCTTCTCCCCCCTTTGATATAATAAAAAAAGACAGAGCAAACACAGTAAAAAGAATATAACCAGTTACAAAACAAGGGAAAACATAGAGAACTAGACAAGCATAGTTAAGGTGACAGAAGAAACATGGCAGAGATCAGTTAGAGCTGAAACCATCATACAATTTTTCTACACTCTTGGTGAAATTGGAGTAAGAGTTCTAAACTGAGATGGCAAGATCATTTGAGGAGGAAGAGGATTCTTAGTTGATGGACGTAACTTGGGAAAAGATCCAATTAAATAATATCACTCCTTCCTATTTGAAGTCGTCAAAGGAGAGACGTACTTTATCGATGTTAGTACCTGTCTCTTTACCGTGTTGTAACAACTTCGCAGACTACTTTTTGATGCTGGAAATTCCTTCTTCGATATCATCAAGCTTATTCTTGATTTCTCCAGCCTTCTTATCTACATAGGACATGGATTTAGGAACATGTTTACTTACCTTGGATGTGTTAGGTCGGGTTTTGATAGACTCATTTTTACACCATTTCTTTTCAATCAAAACACAACCCATGCTTGCAAAGGTCATTAAATCATAGGTTACAAAGACTTATACCACTGGATTGGTTGAAAGATCAATTCAATAGTAGATAAGAATCCAAGTGATGAGCAACCCGAAGGGTACACTTATAGAGGCATGGGAGTAAACTGCACATTCCACCATGTATTAAAGAATCAAGGCACTCTAATTGATCTTGTACTTTTTGATCAGGCAGTAGAGAATAAATATATTTCCATAAGTCACATTACTGAGAGACTCTTTTTGAGGAAAAAAGGTTGTTGCCATGATATGAGCCAAAATCCTACTAGAAAAACTGAGTGGCAAAGGATGAAAATCGGAGTTGTTTATGTCAGGATCTAATACAAACTTCTTTGCTTCACCAAAGATGAGTTCAAAATTCTCAGGCCAGGTGTCATTCATAAAAAGGATAACACCAAAGAATTTGGTGTCAAATATTTTCTCAAATAAGAAGTCATTTAGAAAAATATGAGTACCAATAACTAGTGTTTCTAGTTTTCTACTGTTATGGGAAAGGCAAAGATTGACAAAAATTATGTGGATAGGGTTATCAAATACTTCTAGGCCACATTGGAGAATCATCATCGATAGGTCTTGAGCTTTGAGAAAGCGACTGATATTGCATGGGATTCCTTTAGGAGGGAGAGGTTGACTACTTATCTAGAAAAAATAGGGCGCTTCTTGATCGTGAGAAAGTTCTCTTTGTGTGTAGGAGTCTAGAACTTATGCATGTCTTCCAGAGGAACAGACTCTAGAAGAGAGGATCTCATTTTGTTATAGGACAACATGAGACTAGAAGCAGTATGTTTCTTGGACATAGTTGACTGGATATAGCTGGAGAAGGCTTCTTCAGAGGACTTTGAGAGAAGGACAAGGTCAAGGTTGGAGGAATTTTTATTAGGGAAAGCTTTTGAAGGTGATAGATTATCCATTGAATGGGTTTTAGTCATAGTAGGGAAGATGGGAATGAAGAGTATAAAAATAAGAGGAATAGGACGGGGAAGAAATAGATTAAACAAGAAGATCCAAAGGTTATGGTTAAAGATGAAAAAGTAGAGGAGTGTTGAGAAGAGATACAGACAGAGAATGTAATGATGAAGGAAGAGTAAAAAGGTGGCGTGTGAGGGGGGAAGATTTGAAAGGAAAGGATGGGGAGGTTTAGAAGGTTTGACTGTTTTTTTGCCAAAGAAAAACTTCAAAAATCCTTTAGAGATTTAAAAAAAATATAGAACCGAGATTTTCTCAAAAAATCATTCACAATATAAAAGTTTTGGTAAAATTGGTAAGATTAGACAATGAAAAATCTTGTGACCATAGATATGACTCATGAGTCATCAATGCTAAATCTTTTTGAAGATCTTTCTTCTGGTAAAAATAAAATTGGATTAAGTAAAATGATTTGTGTCCAAAAATATGACTCATAAATAATTAACAAAAAATCTTTTTCTAAGAAATCAAGATTTTAATAAGATCCAATTTTCTTTAAGAGTATGGACATAAATCACTTGATGTTAACACAGAACAATTAAATAGATTATCATCACAATATTATCACATGTTCTGGGAACAATCTCAAGAGATAGATTAACATCAGGTAGCTAATGCAGAATTTATGAATTTAAGTACATCAGCTTCCAAGAGTTGTGCATACGTCTCCAATTGTTGAAGAGTCAACTAAAGTTTGTTTATTGTTAAGGAAAGAGTTAAGGACTTTACTTATGAGACAAAGCTTTCATCAGAATGGCCAAAAAAAATCTTACAAGATAATGTTAGAATTATCGGGAATAATGTTAAAACATGTAGCAAAGATAATAGAAAATTTTAAAACATAGAAAATTTTCCTTTTTTAAGAAGGTTTTAAGACAGATTTTCAATTCTTGGAGATTGTTTCACGAAAATCTGTTACAAATTAAGGCATCTTAAAACATTTGAAAGTATCAATAAATAGGGACAATTCATATTTAATTCTGACCTCATTAGGGATTTTATTGATGTAAGTGAGCTCTGCCTTTATTTCTATTTGAATAGTCGACTCTGAAGGGGCATAGTCGACTCTGCTGATATTGTCTCTAGCGTTGTCACTGAATTTGATAGTTTTCCATCAATATTATTTATAGACAATGAGGCCTTCTTCTTTCCAGCTATACTTATGGAACATCCGCTATCAATCCCTCCCTTTTATAGACTTTTGAGGACATGCTCCTGCAAACTAAGAAGATTAATTTTGTGTAGTTACCCCAGTGGTCTTGGGTCTTTATGAGTTAGATGTACTTCCTTTGGGATTTTGAACACACACACTTTTAGACTTATGCCTGCAACTGTAGGATTTATGTCCTCTTTACCCACAGATGAAATAAATGGGCCCTCCATAGGAGAAATAGTTCTTAGATAATTTAAATGATCCTAATGAGGAACTCAAGTAGTTTTTAAATGTGTTTGATCTTACAAAACTATGGCATGGGGATGCCTTAAAATTGTTTAATTTTATTTTAGTATCATCTAGCTCTTCATGAAGTAGGTCCATTTCAATTTGGAATGCTTCAATTTCTATTTGCCAATTTTGTCGCTCCTCTTTAAGTTTTCATTTAAATTGAGCTAGACAACTTTTCTATTTATAACTTTTTGAAGTTCGTCAGTAACTTTTTGAGTTTTGAAGTTATCTATAACTCATCTATAACTTTTTGAAGTTCGTCAGTAATCATATCTATGTTAGATTCAAAAGTTTTACAATTATGGAAATTGTGTAGTCTTACCTCACTGGATTCACCTATTTCCATAAAGCACATGTTTGTGGCTTGTACTTTTTCTACTTCATATTCATCACTCCAGGCTCTAAAGTTTTGATTCTTTCTAGATATTTTTCTTTTTAATTATGGACAATTCTATTTGAAGTGGCCAAGATTTCCACAGTAGTAGCAGTGTTCATTATTTCTGATTGAATTATTATTTTTGCCTCCTTAGGACCTTTGTTGTCTCTGTATCATGATCTGCCTTACCCCATAGTTGATGAGGGACATTCCTTTGCTATTATCATCTTCTAAAATGTCCTCCTCCCCGGTTCGAGTAGCATTGAAGGTTGTTATTTTCTTGATTTCATCTTTGTGAAACCTATTGATATAATTTTTCTTATATGCAATAAGGTTACCTCACAGTATATCTTATGTCATGTTATGAAGATCTTCATCTGTGAGATTGCTAGCCTTAGTTTCCCATATTTTTGGGAGACTTTAGACCAGCTTCTGGGCTTGAAGGATGTGAGGATAGATCATCCCCAGTGAGTTTAGCTGTGATATGTTTTTACTAAATCTAACATACATTGTTTCAATATCCTCATTTTCGTCCATTTTGAATAGCTTATATTCATTTACAAGGGCAATAATTTTTGACTTCTTGACTTTGGAGGTTCCTTTATAGGTTACCTTCAATTTGTCCCACATTTTATTTGTTGTTTCACACATTGAGATCTTTTCATATTCTTCTCTGCCAACTGCACACAAAAGCAAACTTATAGGACGTATGTTAGTTTGAATTACCTCTTGCAGTTCTTTGGTGACCTTGAAGCTTTCAAAGTCCTTTATGTCAGAACTACTAGATTCTTTATCATTTTCCTTTGACTTCTCCTTGAGTCTTGGAATTGGATTTGAAACTTTCTTGATGACAACCTAGTCTTGGAAGTTGTTTTACTAGATAAAGATCTTAAACCTATTCTTCCTGTAAGAGTAATGTTGTCAATTAAAGTATGGTGGACTTATGGAGTAGTGACCATCCTGAAGGAGAGCAATGGGAATCTTATAATTGGATATTTGATCTTTTCTCACTTGTAATTAAGCAATGCTATCTCTGATATATGTTATGATACCAAATAAAATTCAAAAAGGGGGGGGGGGGGGGTTGAATTGAAATTTTCTTCTGTGAGTCAATAATTTACCCTTCATAGTCGACTCATCTGTAGATCAGAATACTTCACAAACAGATTAAATTCAAAATAGTTAAGCAAGAAAGTAACAGATAGTAAAGTAATGACACAAAGATTTATCCTAGTTCGGCACAACAATGTTGTGCCTACATCTAGTGCCTTTGTATTTTAAAATTTCCTTAGATCGGTATAAGATTGGCTCGAGTACAATGATAGGAAAAAGGTTTTGAAGACTTCTTTTTTGCTTCAGATCTATGACAAAGCATAAGTTAATGTTATAAAGTTGACTCGATCCTACTATTTATATAACAAATGTAAACTAAAGTTATAGAGCTTTGTAAGACTAAGAATGAGACACTTTGAATTTTCTCCTTGAAGTTGTGTAAAAAGTGTTTATCTTCAGTCTTCATCTTTTATAATCTTTGGTTGCTACTCTTCATAAGGAAACCCAAGAAATTTCTTCTCAATCAAGGATTTAAATTGATTCCTTTATTCCCTAATTAAGAAATCTAGCCATTTGATATGTCTATATCAGATATGTCCATATAAGGCTTAGGATCACATCCATATCAGATATGTCCATGATCTATCTTTCCTTTTAGTCCTGATGGTTATGGCCTTTCTTTCTTTGGTTAATATCCTGATTCACAATCTATTTTATCTCGTCTATCGTGATTTCTTAAATGATGATTCTCCTTCTATTTTCACGATGTTTGATTTGATTTTCTTTCAATGTTTAAATATATTGTCATGAACCTTTATTCTTTGACCATCAACAATCTTTAATTTGATTTGATTTTCTTATCATGCTGTAAGATATTGCCATGATCCTTTATTCTTTGACCATAAAAAATCTTCTCGTATCTGCATTCTTTATTCTATATAGATTCATCCATTAGTTTGTTATTATTAAAATTTTATTTAAGGATACTGTCATTCACTCCCCAAGATTGATGACTTGTTCGACCAACTTTAGGTGCTAGTTATTTCTCTAAGATAAACCTCGAATTTGACTATTATCAGCTCAGAGTCAAAGAATGTGACATTCTAAAAACAGCTTTCAGAACTCGATATTGTAACTTTGAATTCCCAGTTATGTCTTTTGGACTAATGAATGCCCCCGCATCTTTCATGGACTTGATAAATAGAGTGTTCAAGCAGTACTTGGACATGTTTGTTATTATCTTCATTTATGATATTCTTGTCTATTCTCACAGTAAGAATGATCATGTAGACCATCTGAGAATTTTATTGCAGACACTTAGAGCTCATCATTTGTTAGCAAAATTCAGTAAGTGTAAATTTTGTCTAAGATCAGTAGTTTTCCTTAGCCATATTATTTTCAGTGATAGCATTAGTGTTGACACTCAGAAGAGCAAAAGAGTGAGAAGATAGCCTAGACCTATATCTCTATTAAATATCAGGAGTTTTTTGGGTTTAGCATGCTATTATAGACCGTTTGTTGAACAATTTTTTCTATTGCATCACTCAAGTCTTTATGGACTCAAAAGAAAGTCAAATTTCAGTGGTAAGATTTTTGTGTGAAGAGTTTTCCGGAGTTGAAGACTCAACTCACTTCAACCTAGTATTGACTTTGCTAAATGGTTCATATGGGTTTGTAGTTTACTGTGATACTTCAAGAGTTGGTCTTAGTTGTGTTTGATGTAGATTGGTAAGTTCATATCCTACGCCTATAGACAGCTTAAACCCCATGAGAAGAATTATCCAACCCATGATCTTAAGTTGGCAGCTATTGTTGTTTCCTTGAAAATTTGGAGACGCTATCTTTATGGGGTTCATGTTGATGTGTTGATTGATCACAAAAGTTTACATTATGTGTTCTCATAGAAACATCTGAATCTTCATCAGAGAAGGTGGCTTGAGTTGTTCAAATATTATGAAATGGGTGTATTCTATAACCCGAAAAAGACCAATATAGTGGTGGATGCTCTTAGTAGGTTGTCTATGGGTAATGTTGCCCATGTTGAAAGCAATAAGAAGGAGGTAGTTTGTGAGGTTCATTAGCTTGATCTATGTAACGCCCCAAATCTGGTACCCAGAATGCTACAGGCGCCCATGACCCCAAAGGACTACAAGCTAACCTATGACTGTTATCTATAAACTCAGCAGTGAATAATAGTAATAATATCATAAATACGGAAACATGAACTGAAAGGCCAAAAGGTTCAATACTAGTACTTAACTGAAAAATATGGCATAACAATACCAAAATAACTGAGATAATTATTTGAACGTGCTGTAGTATGAAAGCCTCTAAACTGTTTGAATAATGAGTTGATAGGATATGTCCTCAACTAACTCCAACTGCTGAAATAAACTAAAAACTGAAATAGTAATGTGATCATCATGTCCTCGAAGGATGAGGACGCACTGCTAACTCTAATTGTTGAACTGGGATGCTATTGGTTCTCTGGAGCTTGTGCTTCTAAACCTATGGTATAAGACACCATAGAATAAATACGTCAGTACTTTGAATGTACTGGTATGAAAGTGAGGTAGGCTAAATGTAATAGGTTCATAATCATGAACAATACTAACTAATGACTAACATGAAAGTGGGAATACATACATGCATACGTAACTATAAAAGACTTTGTGATATGACTAAATACTGAGTTCTGACTACTGAGTCTACTAACATTGGCATTTGGGTCACTTATGAGTGAGAAATTGATATTGTATTAGTAAATACTGAGGGACTGATACTTTGTTACTAATACATTGATAACTGGGTATGACAGTTCTGATTATGAAGAACTGATCTGGTTGACTATATCTGACAGTACTGAAGCCAAATGCTAATAACAGAAGTTCTGATAACTGATAACATGAGTTAATATATCTAACAATCCTGAATCTGATGCAAGTAGCTAAGTTTTGTACTGTATCTCAGTAACTAAATATGAGATCAGTCTTATCTAGCGGGTGATCTCTAAATCTGATGATACCATTACTGATTGACCATAGTTGAGATCAATCATATCTACTGGGTGATCCTAAAGTCTTTTTATAATAATAAGGAGTGATTGTATTTGACAGTCCCAAATCTATACTACTAAGCTAAATTGACTGTATATGACAGTCCAGATTCTGTAACTTTAATAGTGGGATGTACTCATCTAACTACATGTCCCATACTACGCTAACTGGGGTCAAACCTATAACACCACTTGGAAGGGTATCTATACCAGTCTACTAGTAAAGACAACTATTACAGAGTCAGTCCTAATCTAGTGGGTAACCCTTGGGATCAGTCCTATACATTTAAATGCGCTAATTGGTGATCCCTGAGTATGTCAGTTCTATCTACTGGATGACATCTTGTACCTATGCTGGCTATGTAGTTTTGGAATATAGGGATTGCTTCTAGGGATCTTAGTCCCTAGGATCGCTTCGTGCTGAATCCTACTCCCCTTTGAAAGACGTTGAACTGATTAATTGAGCTGAACTAATTAGCTAAACTGAACTAATTAGCTGAACTGAACTGATACTAGTGGTATTATTTAGCGGAGCTAAACTGAATTTACTGAGTTTCATTGACTGACGGAATGTATTGAGTTTTGAGGACTGACTTAGAATACTAGAGCTACTAAGATTGACTTGGAATACTGAGGTTACTAAAATTACTGAGTACTGAAATCACTGAGATTAATGAACTACTTACATTACTGAGATTTCTGAGATTTCCTGAGCCACATAACTAAATGATTTCTATGGATTATAGCTTGACTGAAGAGATCGTAAAAACATGACATTGCTCTAGGAACACAGGTAAATGTTTGGGTACAAGTACCCCAAGGACTTGATGAGAAAAAACTGACATGGCATGGCTTACTTAAACAGATGACCAACAACACAACTCATAATTCATAAATTGAAGTACTTCATCAAACATATGATATGCATAAGCTTGTACATACAAGGGGATTTTATGATATCATGCTAGTTGGGCCTTGTTCCTTCATTTAGGCATTTAATCATACACATGGTAGGCATAGCACATATAGACAGCCTTATACAATAATTAAACATCATGATTTATCTCTAATTTCATCATCCTAGGGTTTATTCATAGGTTCACATGAATTTACATCAATACAAATCAATTCCACATAAAATTGATCACCTAACATGGATTTGAATTCAATTGATCATTCTCAACCTAAACAAAACAAACCCAACATGAAATTCATAAAGAAATCCGTAGACCTAGACATAGAAAAGAGATTCTTGGGCTTCATAGACGAAAAGAGTCCATGAATGAACACTACGCATACCTTATCTTTTGATTTTACGAAGATTAATGGAGATATTCTTGAAATTGGATGGTGAGTTCCCTTTTAATTGAACTTTCTATGAAAATCCTAAGGCTTGTTCTTGAGATTTTTTAAGAGTAATTGAGTATAAGTTGCTAAACTTTCATCCTTGGCACGACGCGCCACTATCGCGCCAAGTCATTCGAAAGTGACAAATGGGAAATGACACGATGGCACAACGTGGAGCTATCTTGTTGCCACTTTGTCTACAACCTAAAAATTTGACACGATGCGCCACTATCATGTAGCAACACTGGAAACTAACAATTGCCATTTGATATATCTCCGCGATGCGCTGAAGGCTCGGGTGATACACTCTCTCACTAAAAAGGCTCTAACTCTTCACTCGGGTGTCGGATTTGGGTAAATTTGGTATCGATGGAAAGCGTATGTAAAATAAGATGTGTAAATGAATGGATTCATCTTTCAAAGAAGGTTTCTAACATTTTTGGGAAACTTTTCAAACTATGAAAAGTATGGGGTATTACACTTTATTAGGTATTTGGTTTGTTGATTCCGCGAAAGGTAGTATATAGGTTCAAAATGTTTTGGAATCTTCACTGGTTGCTGAAGTAAAAGAAAAATAAGATAGGGATAATAATTTTGTTAAGTTAAAGGAGGCAGTTAGACCAAAAGTTAGAGGTTTTCACCCGATGAGGAGATAGCGTGCTTTGTTGTCAGGGTAGGATATTTGTTTATTGTGTTGATGGATTAGGACAACGAATACTTGCAAAAGTGCATGGTACATGATATTTTATTCACCCAGGAGTCATTAAGATGTATCATGATTTATGTGAATATATTGGTGGGATGGTCTGAAGAGAGATATTACAGAGTTCATGGCTAAGTGTTCAAAGTGTTAGCAGGTCAAAGTTGAGCACCAAAGGCCTAGTGGTATACTGTAGGAGTTTAGCATTCCCAGTAGAAGTGGTAAGTGGTGAACATGGAATTTATGACTGGATTAAACTCATACACTTTGTTAACATGATTTTATATGGGTCGTTGTGGATAGGATGACCAAATAATCTCATTTCTTGCCATTTCATACTTCTTATTCAGCTAAGGATTACACAAGGCATTATACTTTGGAGTTGGTAAAGTAGCATGGGATTCCATTGTCTATTATTTTAGATAGAGGCACCCAATTTACCTCTCACTTATGGAAGTCTTTTTAGAAGGGTCTTGGTACCCAAGTTAATCTCAGTACAGCTATTCACCCTCAGGCAGATGGTCAGGCGGAGATGACCCTTCAGACACTAGAGGTCTTTTTGAGGGCTTGTGTTATTGACTTTAGAGGTAGATGCGATGACCACTTATGTTTGGCTGAGTTTGCCAATAATAATAATTATCACTCCAGTATTCAGATGAATCTATTTAAGGCTCTCAATTCAAGGAGATGTAAATCACCTATTTATTGGTTTAATGTTGGTGTAGCTTCTTTGATTGGGCCAGATTTAGTATTTGAGGTGATTGAGAATGTTCAGTTGATACAGGAGAGGATAAATACAACCCAAAGTCGTTAGAAATCTTATGAAAATGTAAGGAGAAGAGATCTTGAATTTGAGGTTGGTTATTTGGTCTATCTAAATATTTCTCCCATGAAGGGAGGAAAGAGATTTAGTAAGAAGGGGTAACTCATCCCGCTATGTTAGCCCTTAAAGAATCTTGAGTCATTTTGGAAAGGTAGCCTATGAGATTAAGTTACCTGCAAATTTGGTATCAGTGCATCCAGTGTTCCATGTCTCTTTGTTACATAAATGTATTGGTGATTCAGCAGTTGTTGTTCCTCTAGAAAGTATAAATATTCAAGATAGCCTTTCCTTTGAAATAGTCCCAGTTGATGTTCTTGATCATCAGATTCATAGAATAAGGAACAAAAAAGTTCCCTTAGTTAAAGTTCTATGGAAAAATTAGTCTATTCAGGGAGCAATTTAGGAAGCAGAAGCGGATATGCGAGCCAAGTACCCTCATCTTTTCTCCGAAAATTTAGACTCAGCTTGAGGTAATGAAATTTCTTTGGTTGACTCTTTTCCCTTCTTTGTTTCAGATAAATAATCATTCTCATGTCATTTAATGAATTTATAAAATTAGTTCGGTTCATTTATCATGCATCCGAATTTGTTATTTAATCATGTTCCCAGATATACGTGTTCAGTACATAATCTCATCTACCATAGTATTCTTAGTCTAACAAATCTCCTTCGAGGACGGATGTTCCCAAGAGGGAGATATTGTAATACCTCATATCTTTTCTAGTCTTTAGACTATATACACCTCAGCCCACGAGTCATAAGTCAGCATATGAGTCGTTAGCAAAACTCATACCCAAATCAGTGTAGCTTGGTAAACATTCTGTTACAAGTGCGACTGGACCCTAATGAGTCATCAAGAGGGGTACAAGTAATATATAGTCATTTGGACATAAGTATTGACCCTTTAAGGTTTTGACCAGGATACAAAAGGGGGGCATTTACTCATATACAAAGGTACAACTCAATATGGAGAAGTCATATCAATAACAGTGTTAGCTCCCCAAATTTTTTGTTAATCCTATGAGTGACTTTACCAAATTGTATAAGCATCTTACGAGTTGTAAGTATGACTCATATCCATACTAGTATATGTTATTTGAAATCTTCCGAGCTTACAAGTCAATAGTCCTATCGTACCCTAACACACAAGCCATAAGGTCGACTCTTACCGACTGGGAATGCAATTTTCTACATGTTTTTCCAAGGGATTTTATGTATTTCCCCACTCCCTTAAAAGCCAAACCCATTTCATTTTGGCTTTTCAAAGGAGTGGTATAAAAGGGCCCAAATCCCCAATTCACAACATAAAACATCAATTCATCAGAAATAAATCAAAAGAGTGTTTTTTCCCTCTTCCCCAAGCAATTAGGGATTGCTCTAGAACAAGAAAAACTTCAAGAAATTTTCCCTAAAGCTTCTACTTTAGGTATGTGGGATGTTCATCCATGGATCCCTTTCACCTATGGACCCCAAAACCCTTTTTTCTCTTAAACTATGAGTTAATATATGTTCAAGACATAGTTTAGTGGATCCACATAGCCAATGTTAGCACCCGTGGCATGACAACCAATGTTAGTACCCGTGGTATGACACTAACACCCTTCCAATTAGAGTTACATGTTGGAGCTTGATTAGCTCAAATTGGGGCATATCGGTCACATGATACCCCCTACAGTTTCAGTACAGTATTCAATGTATTTTCAGTTTAGTCTTGCTTAACCAATTGTATAGATCCTCAGTTATTTAGTTATACATATTTTAGTCTTTCAGTTTATAGATGATTTTAGAAATATGTTTATACTTGGTCTTGCCTTCTTAGATATCAAAATCTTCATGCATTCATGCTCAATTATTTCATGTTGTTAAATTATTCTTTATATCATATACATAGTACCCATAAATTTATGCCAACCCTCATATCATATACTAGTACATTCAAAGTATTGACTGTATACTCTTCTTTGCGCTATAATGTCTTATATCATAGGTTTGAACGCTCAATTTCCCTATCGTACTTAGACAGCCCAACATTGAAGTAGCAACAGTAGCGGTGAGTCCTCATCCCTCAAGCACATATTATCACTCATTAAATTATTTTAGTATTTCATTATGTTCTATCAGTCGGAGTTAGTTGGGGGCCTATCCCATCAACTACTCAGTCAGTTTAGAGGTTTCGAGATGCTCAATCAAACAGCTAGATAGTCAGTCAATTACTTTTCGCTTTATCAGTTATCTCAGACACAATAATATTACTTATTTTAGTATTTTAATTTTTAATTGTTTATCAGTGAATCTTTTGCATATGTTATATTAGTGCAATTTTATTCAGTGCTCATAGTAGGTACCAGCTCATGGGTTAGCTTGTGGTCACTTATGACTGTAAGCACCATTGTCACGACTAGAGAGTAGCCTCGGGTCATGATATGAATGAATAAATAAAAGTATAACTAGAGGAATGGCTGGAATGTGGTTCTCTATAAGAGAGTATATATCAGCTCGCACAATAGCCACCTCCATTGAAATCTCACCTACATCTGATGCCTCTATATGTAATAAACCTTCAAATAAATTTTTGTATTTCTATTTATTTTTCTATTAGTGCCTTTCTATAGCTTGCCCAAGTTATTTATGACTTTCTAGGACTAACCATTCAGTTACCGGGTAGTTTATTTTGTTTTTAGAGTGAATTTCCTATTTAGAAATTTTTGCTAGTTCTAAATGACCGCTAGGTAAAAATTTCAATACAAAATTCTCTCATGAAAATTCTAACTACACCTGTAGCTTTGGAATATCAATTTTAGTCTAGGTAGACCATTGGTTTGGGTCTTAAAGTGCACAAACTCATTTAGACCTATTGGTTGGAAAGTTGAGAAATTGGAAGTATTGGTGTGGAACCCAAATTTTGTGAAAATGACCTTGGATGGAAAATCCAATTGCACTATCCCATTTAATATGTCAAACTTAGTGGGGTTGTACAGTTCATTTTAATATATGGGATTCTGAATGAATCGCGAGCCACTAGTTGAGATTTTTTTTGCCATGAAAAATCTGGTGCATGAGCAAAATAGATGTTGCCGCAATAACACCTCATTGGATGGAGATCACATCTCAGTGTGTATAGGATATAGTTTGATTGTACTAAGGGTTGTTATGATCGCAACACCTGCACCTAATGCCATGTAGTGTAATTGCAACATCTGAGTCCTAGAAGGTGTATAAATAGACCCCTTAGGTTACAAATTAGCTTATTATTCACTCATATCTTGAAAGAAAAAAATACTAAAGGATGAGATACCTTAAAATTTAGACCTATGGGTGATTTGGGAGTTTGATTAACATCTATTTTTCCAATTATCTTTTGATTTGAGGTAACATTTCATATTTTTCTTAGTGAATTTTCTTGATTTCTTAACCAAAAACCCAAATCATCTATGGATTTATTTTAGCCCTAAAATTATCTTTATTTTCACCTATTTTTTAGGGTTATGATTCCTTGAGATAGATATTACACTGGGCTGGTCTGAAAAATATTATTTTCATAAGTAAGACCCACATAGTTTTTTGCATAATTTTTAGCACCGAAGCACAATGGTGTAATATGGTTATCTATATTCTTGTATTGATGAGTAGAATGTATTTTTGAAAGCTTGTCATCTTGAAGAAGCTTTTCGAAAGAAAAAAGCTAAGATTTAGCGGTTTCTTAAGCTTTCCACTGTGTCGAGGTGGCTAGGTTTATTCCTTGTTAGATTGAGCCATGTCATAGTATATTTATGATATCTTGTTAGACTAGGATGGATTTTAGGTATTGGATTGAAGAAATGCAAGACTTGTGTTAGTTGAACCTCTTAGGCTATTTGAAATCATAGAGTTGGAATTAGTTGAGCTAGACCAAGATGGAGTACTTGGAGTATAAGTTTAGTAATGTATCGCAAAAGGATAATAAGGTGGTGAAGCTGGACTCTCAGGATATTCAGAAGAGAGAGTTTTAAGTATTGGGGTCTATGATTTAGGGCAATGGTGAGATTGATGAGGATGTCACACACTGTATTAGGAGAGGGTGATTGAAATAAAGGCTCTTTTCGAGAGTTTTATATGTTAAGAAGGTACCTCTAAAGCTTAAAGTTAAGTTGTACAGAGTGGTAGTCCGACTAACTATGTTGTATGGAGCAAAGTGTTGGCAAGTTAATACCTCCCACATCCAAAAGTTTAAAGTGGAAGGGATGAGAATATTTAGATAAATGTGTGGATATATCAAGAAAGAGAAGGTAAGGAATGAGATTACTTAGAAGATGGTGGGAGTGGCTTCAGTAGAGGAAAAAATAAGAGAATTGAGGTTATGTTGGTTCATGAACGTGATAAGGAGGTGCTCTGATTCTCCAGTTCATAGGTGTGAGACACTGTCTATAGATGGTTTAGGCCAAGTAAAAGTAGGTATAAAAACTATTAGACAGAGGTGATTAGGCATGATATGGAGCAGTTACAGCTGTTGAAGGACATGACCCTTGACAGAATGTTTTGGAGCACATGAATTAGAGTAGAGGGTTACGGGGTGGGAGTGCATCTATAACAATAGGGAGCGTTTATTATTTGTGTCTAAAGTTTTTTTTTTCGTGGTGTTGAGCAATGTCTATTGTTTTGTATGGATAGTTTTTAGTACTATCTTGTGGATAGCGGTGTTAGTATATCTTACATAATGTACTAGTTTATATACATTTATGTTTTGTGTTTTTATTCTACTATCGGTCCTAAGTTGGGGGTCTATCAGGAACAACCTCTTTACTTCACCTGAGGTAGTAGTATGATCTTTGTACACTCTACCCGCCCCAGACACCGTTATGTCAGAATATATTGGGCATATTGTTTTGGTTGTTGTCTCATATTTAGAACAACAATTACTTAGATCGCTAAAGTTATTCAAAATGTGTATATATCCAAGTTTGTTGTAAGTTTGACCTTAGTTGCTTATTCTAATAAAGGTTGCCTTAGTTCCATTGAACTTATTTGGATACTTGTGTAGAATCTCAATCTTAGGATTAATTGTGGCATGCTATACATCTAAGAGTTGATTTATATACCATAGCTTAGTTCGGGGTAGAATTTGACTTAGAATGCATTTCAGGGATTTAGAAGTGGTACTTGACCCACCGTAAACTAAGATTTATTATAGTTATATTGAAACCCTTATATGTTTATTAAATTTTGAGAGAATACCCTTTTGAGGCAATGTTGAGGAACCATGGTGATGGATTATGGTGATAATGACCTTAGAGGTAATGTCTTTTGTCTAATTGACTGGATTATAGATTATGCTATGATGTGCTATTAAAGATACTATCAATGAATCCCATGACTATATTGAAGATACTAGCAATGAAGCCCATGACTATGTTATTAGTTAAGCCATTGATAGGCTATTATCCCAACCATTGAGTATGCCAATGCTCATGCGTAGTAATTATGCAAGAAATCATGTTAGAAATCCTTCTTATTAATTATATTGAATATTATGATGTTAATGATGCTAGAAGGCATATTTATGGATTATATAGGAACTATGATCTTAATTATGCCTTAAATCATGATACTTGTTTATATAATTACTTGTGATATTGATTTTTTCCATCAATGATAATTATATATATATGATGATATGATGTGACCTGACAAAGTCGGAAGATACTTTGATGATATAATAATACCTGGCAAGGCCAAAGAATATTTTGATAATATTATGATAACCGGCAAGGATGGAAGATACTATGTTGATATATTGATTCCCAAATAGGTTGTAGGACATGTGATTATATTGATACCCAAAAAGTCCAAAAGAAATTGTGATGATACATCGATATCCATCAAGGTTGGAGTATATTATGATGATGCCTGATACCCTACAAGGCCTGAGGATATTATGATGATACATTGATACCAGACAAGGATGGAGGACATTATGATGATACATTGACACTCGACAAGGCCACAGGATGTTATAAGACTTAGTTAATGAGAAATGGTTAGCAAATAACTAGTGGTTGATGAGTAGCGATGATAAAGTTGGTTAATAATGGAAATGCCAAATGTTGGTACGTTGTGTAGTGATGGTTAAATGATGATGAAAGTTAGTTATAATTTTGATTAATTTCTTTATTCATTTCTTGGGTGTACTCTCCAGTCGTATAGGAGGATGTGATGACTTCTATACTTTTCTGATCCAGTTGGCATATGGGAGACAACCTTGTTGTTGTTTCTACTTGTTGATGCTTTATGATGCGTTATTATTCCAAATTGCCTATTTAATATGTTTAGTGATATCGACATGTGTTGATGCCTTATGTTACACTATTATTCATGTTTAATTACTTATTATTTACAGTGAAATTGGAGGTGATTTAATTTCATTTTAGCACCTTTACTTAGTTTTTGTTATGTCATATTTTATAATTCGTATAACATGATTTAGCTCAATCGATAGATGATGCCTACTGAGTACCCATTATTTTGGTGTTCATACTACACTTCTATAGCTTTTTGGTGTAGATTCGAGTACAAACCATTGTTTATTCGAGTTTGTGCAATGTTCATATCCAAAGATATAGTGAGCTATTAGGATTCAAGTCACCTATTTGCCCTTTATCTTTATTTTAGTCTGTTGCTTCGAGATAGGTGAATTGACTATTCTAGATATATGGATTGTATTTTTTTTTATTAGATGATGTTGTACTAGCTCTATCAGGTTGTGGAATTGGTGTCTTATATTGTTTATTTTTTCTATTTAGAACACTCTGTTTGTTTATAACTTATGTTTCTTTAATTTTGTCCATGTTGGGCATTTCCTACCATATTAATCAATTGTGTTTGCTCCATATAATGATTTGTCTTACCTACTAGAGGGATTGAGTAGGTGCAATCATAACTCGTAAATCAAGTCATGAAAAATTAGTACTAGAGCCTAGGTTTTACCAATGTTATTTGTACAATAGCAAGTGTCTAGTAGAGTCCTGCATATTGCAATGATAGAGTTCATTTTCTATCTTCGATTTAGATGACCTAGATGCCGTGGATAACCTTGAGACATGTCCCCAATTAGGGTCTAGGATAGGCTTCCTTCGCAAAGCTCTATTCTTTCAACTGAGCCAGAGATTATTCCGCCACCGCCAAACATGGGATAAGGACCAACCCAAGCTCCACTATGGATTATTCCTTCTTTATTTCTTAGAGATGCTTTATGGGTTTGGTGAGTGGTATTCCATATGATAGTGCATAGTCTACAGATCAAAGTGGTACTAAGGCAGGGGTGCAGCCTGTAGCTGCGGCTCCCAGAGTTGAGGTTCCTCCTTCATCAGTTGTTTCTAAGTTGGTAGTTGCACTTTCTGTGGTTCCTAACTCCCTAATTATTTTGTGGAGTAGAAGATATTTGGATGATTTTTAAGATTGGCTCCACCCAGGTTTTCTAGAGGCCCAAGCGAGGGTACATATGAGTTCTAATTACTTGTGAGGATAGGATCCATAATTTTGGCTATGTTATGACTCATGGTATGGATTAAACAGCATTTCAATTGGACTAGTCTTCTCATCATTAGTAGAGAGGTTATATGGATTGTAGACCTGATAGATTTTATCCCTTGTCACGAACTCAATTCTCCGATATGTTCTTTGATAAGTACATGCCTTGTAGCCTTTGGGATCAATTGAGGGATTAGTTTATGAGGTTAGAGTAGGGCTCCATGACATTTGTTAAATATGACATTTATTTTCATGAGTTGGCTAAGCAGGCTATTTCCATTCTGACTTCTGAGTATGAGAGAGCTCGATGCTTTGTCAGAGGATTGACACTTTCCATTCATATGTCTACTCAAAGTTTAGTTGCTGCAGGTAGATCTTTTGTTTAGATTTCTGATCATGCTCAATTGATTAAAGAGATGCCCCATGAGATTCATGAGGGCCGTGGTAAGAGGCCTAGTTTTTAAGAAAGATTCAGTGAAAGCCATGGTAGTTCTCGATTTAGATATGGTAGTTCAAATGTTAGAGGCCCTTTATAGTCTTTATAATAGCCCTAGGTTCAGCTAAGTCAGCCAATTCAAGAGGCTCTGTAGATCACTACCAGAGTTCAGCCTAATACTATAAACTTCCTTAGTCAGGGTGGCAGTCAGTCTTCTAAGGGATCATCGTCTGATCATGCTCTACGTGGTGGTTATTATAAGTCATTTGGATATGTTTCCTTAGGTTCAACACCTATTTTATGTTATACTTGTGGGGAAATTGTTTGTTCAGCTTAAAGTGTTCCTCCAATCAGATTAGTTCTTCCCTTAGATATAGTTGGTTATCATAGTCATAAGGGTATTTCCTAGGATACTTGAGGAGGTTCTCCGGCAAGCAGGACAGAAGATCAATCAGGTGCCCAGCCAGGTAGCATGTGTGGTCAGTTAATATGTAGTGTCTGCTAGGCTAGAGGATAAGACTTTGGATGCCATTATCATAGGTATGATTTTGGTATTCCGCCAGTTGTCCTTTGCTTTATTTGATATGGGATCCACTTATTCTTAAATCTTTACTTATTATTCACCACAGCTAGACTTATCTTGTGATTCATTCTCTGTGCCATTGCCATATCTACTCCCATGGGTGATTCTTTAGTAGTGGATTAAGTATTTAGATCATGTGTTTTGACTGTTAGAGATATTGGTCATTATGCTGATCTTATTATTCTGGATATCATAAATTTTGATAAGATTATAGGCATGGACTGGTTATCCCACTATCATGAAGTCATGGATTATTTCGACATGGCTGTTACCTTAGCCATGCCCGACACACCCACAGTCATATGGTAGGGAGTGATTAGCCGTGAACCAATAGAGATTATTTTTTATGTTCATGCTAGGAGTCTTATCTCCATGGGTTGCGAGTCTTATCTTACTTATATTTGTGATATTAGTGTAGAGAGTCTATCTCTTGACTCTATTCTTGTAGTTTATGAGTTTCCTAATATGTTCCCTACTAACCTGCCTTGTATTTCCTTATCCATTAAATTGAGTTTTCTATTGATCTCAAGTCTGGCACTAGACCTTTTTCTATGGAATCCTACCTTATAGATCCTACTGAGCTTAAGAAGATGAATTCTCAGCTTCAAAATCTTCTTGGTAAGGGTTCTATTAAACCAAATGTGTCCTATTAGTGACTCCTGTATTTTGTATGAAGAATAAAAAATGGTTCCATGCATATGTGTGTTGATTATAAGAAGCTTAATAAGGAGACGGTAAAGAACCATTATCCTATGCCTCGTATTAATGATTTTTTTTACAAGCTTCAAGGTAAAACCATGTTTTCTAAGATTGATATGTGGTCTAGTTACCATCAACAAAGGATTTAGGCTGATGATATCCCAAAGATAGATTTTAGGTCCCATTATGATCATTATGAGTTTTTAGTGATGTCTTTTGGGTTGACTAATGCCCTTGCTGCATTCATAGATTTGATGAACTGAGTATTGAGGACTTATTTGGACTCCTTCATGATTGTATTCATTGATGACATTCTTATATATTTGAGGAATAGTGAGGAGAATGCACATCATTTGAGGATTATGCATCATACTTTTAGAGATTATGTGTTTTTTGCCAAGTTCTCAAAGTGTGAGTTTTGTCTTGAGTCAGTGACATTCTTGGACATGTGGTGTCTAAGGATAGTGTTATGGTAGACCTATCTAAGATTGAGGAAATTCGTGATTTGGCTAGACCCACGTCTTCAACTGAAGTTTGTAGCTTCATTGGTTAAGTTGTTTTATAGGCATTTCATGGAGGGTTTTGCTTCTATTTCAGCCCCAATGGCCAAATTGACTCAGAAGTAGGTTCCTTTCCAATTTTTTGAGTAGTGTGAGTAGAGCTTTGGAAATATCTAGGATTTTCTTAGTTTAGTTCCTATGTAAGATTTTTTGTTAAGAGTGAGGGATTCACCATGTTTTGTGATGCTTCTCAATTTGGTTTGGGTTATGTATTGATGCAGCAGGGTCGAGTAATTTCTTATTCTTCAAGACAAGTTAAGGTATAGGAGAGTAACTACACCACTCATGATTTAGAGTTGGCGGCGGTAGTTTTCACGCTTATGATTTGGAGGCATTATGTTTATGGTGTGCATTGTGAGATTTTCACCAATTATTGCAGTCTTTAACATCTTATATCCTAAAGATAGCTTAATGCTAGACAACGTAGATTGATGAAGTTGATTAAGGACTATGATATCTCCATTTCGTGTCATCCGAACAAGACTAATGTAGTTGCAGATAACTTGAGTCACAAGAAAGTTAGTTGGGGTATCTTGACTTGCATTTTAGTTTCCCAGAGGTCATTTCCAACTTGATGGTTTCCGTTGATATTTCACACCCAAGGAGGATTTTAGCTAATGTAGAGATGAAGTCCTCAATATTTCAGAAGATTCGTAATAGTCAGTTTGAGGATAGTAAGCTTCATTTCCTTCATGATCAAGTGTTGAGTGGTGAACTCGAGAGGGTCACCATAGATTCTGATGGCATTTTGAGGTATGATGGATGCATTTATGTTCCACAGATCAATGACTTACTTTAGTTGATTTTTCATGAGGCTCAAAAATCTAGATATTCTATTCACTCCATCGTAACTAACATGTATAGAGATTTGAGACAGAATTATTGGTTGAATTGTATGAAGAGAGATATGGCATATTTTGTATCTCGTTGTTTATGTTGTCTACAGGTTAAGGATGAGCATCAATATCCTAGTGGATTAACTCAGAGGTTGCCCATTCTTTAATAGAAATAGGAGCAGATTACTATGGACTTCATTAGTGGTTTCCTTGTACTTCTCATAGTTCTAATGGTATTTGGGTCATTTAGATTATTTGACCACGTCAGCACTCTTTATTCCTATTCAGATTTCCTTTTGTGCTGAGAGATTGGCTTATATCTATGTTCTAGAATAGTCCATTTGCATCGTGTGGTTATTTTTATCATTTTAGACTAGGTTCTGTGTTCACTATGAGATTTTAGAGAGCCTTTCAAGAGGAGTTAGGCACTCAGGTGGATCTTAGTACAATTGTTCATCCTTAGATAGATAATTAGTCTAAGTGGACTATTCAGAACCTTGAGGATATACTCCAAGCATGTGTCATGGATTTTGGAGGCTTGTGGGGGCAACACTTATCCTTGGAATAGTTTGCATATAATAAAAAATATCATTTAAGCATTGGGATGGTGCCTTTTGATGCTTTGTATGGTAGGAGGAGTTGTTCTATGGTTAGATGGTTTGACATTTTCAAGCTTAGGCATCATGGTATAGATTTTATTTAGGAGTCTTTGGACAAAGTTAGGCTGATTTAAGATAGGTTAAGAAGGGCTCAAGGTAGGGAGAAGACTTATGTAGATTATAGGCTTCGTACCCTAAGATTTGGAGTTATTGATTGAGTACTCCTTATTGTATTACCCATGAAGGGTGTAGTGAGGTTTGGTAGAAAGGGTGCTCAGTCCGAGATATGTTGGACCCTTTGAGATTCTTTGTGCATTTGGTAAGGTAGATTTTGAGTTAGATTTAGCTTTGGGTTTTGCTGTTGTTCATCAAGTTTTGCATGTTTCTATGTTGTGGTGATATATTGCCAAACCATCTGATGTACTTAGAAGGGATTCAGCCTAGTTTGATGAGCATTTGACCTTTTTAGAAGAGTCGGTGTTCATTTTGCCTAGTGATGTGAGGAGATTGTGCACTGGAGATATTCATGTCGTTAAGGTTCAATGGACGCACCACCTAGTGGAGAAGGAATATCTCTAGTGATATGAGGATACGAGCCTAGTATCCTCACCTTATCGAGACTTTAGGTTCATCTTAATCCTTAAATTTCAGGGATGAAAGTTCCTTTATTAGTGGATATTATAATGACCCTTCAGGTTATTTTCTATATTTCCTCTTGTTTTTTGTTTTAGAGCCTTTCCATAGCTGCCCCGAGTCATTTATGACTTGTTGAGACTGACAGTTCGATTACCAGATAGTTCGTTTGGTTTTTTAGAGCCAATTCCCTATTTATAAGTCTTCATTGGTTCCAAATGGCCATCAGGCAAAAACTTCAGTAAAATAATCTTGGATGCAAATTTTGACTACGCCAACAACTCTAGGATGTCTATTTTAGGCTAGGTAGACCTTTGGTTTCAGTCATGAAGAACCCAAGCTTATTTTGACATATTGGTCGAAAAGTTGAGAAAATAGAAGTATGGGTATCAGACCTACATTAGTAAAAACAACCTGGAATGTAAAATCCAATTGTGCCATCACATTTAAAATATTAAATTTAGCGTGGTTACATAGTTAATTTGCATATACGAAATTCAGAATGAAACTTGAGCCCCCGACTGAGACCGCTTTGTACTTGAAAAATCATGTGTATCAACAAAACAGGTGTTGCAGTGATCAACCTCGTTGGATGGCGATCACATCTCAGTATACAGAGGAGATAGTGTAATCACACTAAAGGTTGTTGCAATTGATACACGTGCTCCTGATGCTATGTATTACGATTGTACACTTGCATGTTGTGATTACAATATCTGGGTACCTGGAAGGGGTATAAACAGACCCCTTAGGTCGCGATTTATCTCATTATTCACCTATAACTTTTGAGAAGAAACCCTAAAGGGTGTGATATCTTAAAGTTTTGACTTCTGGGTGACTCGGGAGCTTGATTAACATCTATTTTCATAATTATCTCCTATTTAAGGTAAAATTTCACCCTTTACTTGGTGAGTTTTCTTAGTTTCTTAACCAAAACTCCAAATCTAATATGGCTTGGTTTTAGCGCTAAAATTAGCTTAGTTTTCACCCATTTTTTAGGGTTACAATTCCTTGAGCTTGATATTATGTTGGGTTGGTCTCAGAAACGTGATTTCCATAAGTGAGACCCACATTGGGGTTTTGGCATGATTTTTGTACCCAAATCACAATAGTACAATATGGGTGTCAATATACTCATGTTGATAATTAAAATATGTTTTTTATAGCATGACATCTTAAAGAAGATTCTTGGAAGGGAAAAATGAAGTTTTAGTGGTTTATTGACCATTTTTTAGTGTCGAGGTAGGATAGGTTTATACCTTGTTAGATTGGGATATTTCATAGTATATTTATCATATCTTGATAGATTGGGATGGGTTTTAGGTGTTGGATTGAAGAAATACAAGAATTGGTTTAATTGGACCTCTTGTCTATTTGAAATTATATAGTTGGAATGCTTAGCTTGTGGCCTTGTACCTTACTGAATTAGGATTCATGTCTCATGTTTAGAAGAGAATGCCGTAGATCACTCCAGTAAGAAAAACTGCTTTAGACATCCATGTTTGTGGTAAGTTTTACCTTAGTTGCTTATGCTAATGAAGGTTGCCTTACTTCTATTGGACTTCGTTAGAGTAGTTGAGTAGAATCTCTATCTTAGGATTAATTGTGGCTTGCGATACATCTAAGAGTTGATATAGATGCCTTAGCCTAGTCATGGGTAGAATTTAACTTAAAATGCATTTCATGGATTTAGAAGTGGGCGCTTGACCCACCTTAAGCCAAGATTTGTCATAGTTCTCTTGAAACTCTTATACGCTTATTAAATGCTTAGAGAATGCCTTTCTGAGGCAATATTGAGGAACCATTGAGATAGATTATGGTGATAAAGATCTTAAAGACAATGTGTTTGGTCTAGTTGACTAGATTATGGATTATTCTATGATGAACAATTGAAGATACTATCAATGAAGCCCATGAATATGTTATTGATTAAGTTATTGATTAGGCTATTATCCAAGCCTTTGGCTATGCTATTGCTCATGCTTATAATCATGCTTTATAATTATGCTACAAAGCATGTTACAAATCGTTCTTATAAATGATATTTGATATTATGATGTTCATGATGCTAGAAGGAACACTTATGGATTATATGGGAAGCTATGCTATTAATTATGCTTGAAATCATGATACTTCTTTATACAATTACTTGTTCTATTAATTTTTGCCACGGACAATGATTATATATATATGATGGTATGGTGATACCAGGAAAGGCTGAAGGATACTATGATGATATGATGATACCAGGCAATACGAGAGGATATTATGATGATATGATAATACTTGGCAAAGCTGAAGGATACTATGATGATATATAGATACCCGACAAGAACATAGGACATTGTGATGATGTTTATACCCAGAATTTTCGAACGATATTATGATGATATATTGATACCTAGAATGTCCAAAGGACATTATGATATACCCAATAAGGTCAGAGGAATCACGATGATACATTGAGACCCAGCAAGGCCGAACGACATTATGATGATACTGATATCTGAAAAGGCTAAAATATGATATGACGATGCATTAATACTCGACAAAGATAGAGGATGATTATATTGATGTGCCTATGCGTACATCTATCGATTCTAGTTTGGCTAGTCCTGAGTATGGAACATATGATATGCTTATATATACACTTGTGTGTAATGTGAGTATGATTTTGTTAATAAAAAATGTCGATTTTATCCCACGAGTGATAAATGACTATAAAGTGGTATAGTTGATGACTAGTGGTGGATATGGTTTAAGTGTCTAATAATGACTAGTTGATAAATGGGATCTAGTTTTAAAATGATGGTTAGTTAATAAATGATATTTGTTGATGAATGTTGGTTATCTAATAAAAGGTGGTTGGTTGGTAAGTGATGACTAGAACTATATGACAACTAGTAGATTAATGACTTAGTTCATGAGAAATGGTTAGCTAATAAATAGTGGCTAATGATTAATGATGATAGAGTTTGTTAAGGATGGCAATATTATGAAATGTGAGTACTTTGTAGAATGTTCATAAATTGTGGAGTGATGGTTAAATGAGGATGAAAGTTTGTTAGAATGTCGGTTCAATTTTTATTCTTCCCTTGGGTTTATTCTTTAGTCATATTGGATGCTGTGATGAGTTCTTTACTTTTTTGCACTGACTGCTGTATGGGAGCGAACTTTGTTATTGTGTTTGCTTGTGGATACTTTATGATGCATTATTATTCCTAATTGCCTATCTATTATGTTCAACGATATCTGCATGGGTTAATGCCTTATGCTACATTGTTTTTCTTGCTTCATTACTTATTATTTACAGCGGTATTAGAGGTAATTCAGGTTCATTTCTCTACCTTGACTTAGTTAATGTTATCTCTCATTTTATCCTCCTTATATCATGATTTAGATTAGTTTACCGATGGCGCCTACTGAGTCCCCATTATTTTGGTACTCATACAACTCTTCAATACCTTTTTAGTGCTGATCTGAGTACTAGTTGTTGCCGTTGATTCAAGTTTGTCCAGTGTTGATATCCGGAGATAGGGTGAGATCTTGGAGTTTGACTCGCCCATTACCCTGCTATCTTTATTTTTAGTCTTTTTCTTCGAGACAATTGTATTGACTATTATAGATATTCGGGTTGTATTATTCTTATTACATGCTCTTGTATTGGCCCTACCAGGTCATGGGATTGATATCTTGCATTATCTATTTTAATTATGTGGAACACTTTGTATATTTATAGCTTGTTTTTCTTGAATTTGGTCCATGTTGGGTATTTTCTATCAAGTAAACCCATTGTGTTAGCTCTGAATTATGGTTTGTCTTACCTACTGGAGGACTTTAGTAGTTGCCATCATGACTCATAAATCGATTTGTGAAACTATATCGCTGAAATAAGCGAACACTCGACTCTCAAAAGATCTAAATGGGCATGCATCTAGCTTTGACTTCTGATATCTCCACTCGGTGTTCAGCCTGTAATCTAGTCTCAGCAGTCTACAGTTTTATTCAAACCCTAGGCCAGATCTACCTATATAGCATAGACATCTTGACCTCAAAAATCTATAGCCGGTGTTAGTAACCTACTAACTCTCTATCAACATCTGCAAAAACCCATGTGAAATGAGTACCCTACCTGTGGTAGTAGCTGTAGTAGATGAGTGAGGGCCCACTGAAGCTGTCCCAATTGGCTCCAAAGTGGAAGCTAGGGCTAAAGTAGACATCGATGGGGTTCCCTTACCCAAAGTCCTCATCTTGGCAGCCTCTCTATGATCACCAATCTCTAAATCCATACCTGGCGCAACATCACCTCCCTTTCTGTCACTAGGCTCTGCAGGAACTAATAGGGTGCACGTGATGTATGTGCAAGGACCAGGTTTGTTGGATCCTTGATCATACTAATCTTGGCCACACTACTCGCCTCAACTGTAACGCCCCAAAATTTCATCCTGAGATGCCACACGGTTCTTAGGGCTACACGTAGCCCCAAGCTAACCCTTGTAGCCAGACACTACCTCAAGAAATTCAATTAAACAATAGTCACGCACAACAAAGAGATATACCACATCGGGTTCAAGAGAAATACTGGAGAATACTAGACTGTACGACCAAAATATATTGAATGTCTGTACATACCAACCCTCTAGTTTGACAAAGCCTCTATATATCAAAATCGAGGAGCCATTGTGATAAACCCCCAACTGACTCAAATAGTACTAAAAGCCATAACAATAGAACGATATCACCAAAAATGTAGAAACGGTCCTCGAACCATGAAGACTCACCACTGTGGGAACGTAGTTGAGGCACTCGAATATTGCTAATGCGGCTACGGCTGAGTACCTGAATCTACATTACGAGAAAATGTAGCACATAGGAAAATATGTCGGTCATCACTTTGGAATGTACTGAGTATGTGGGAGTGCATGCAACAATGCAAATATCATTATCAATTTCATAAAAATATGCATATGTACAATGATGGATCACTTGGCTTAAGTTAGATCAACACATATTTTTCATGATCTCATAGTAAATAAATCATATGATAAAAAACTCATAAATCATCATAAATGACCCAACTCTTCAACTCAAGACTCGGAGTGACTTGGTAATTCAAGAAACTCAACTCTTATGGACATGGGAGGTTCTTATAACTGACATAAACCATGGGAGCTACATGGAGTTCAACGTTTTTCCCTCCTAAGGATAGAACCCCACATTGGCGGGAGCGTCGTACTCTTGCAAGGGAGTAAAACCTAAATTTAGTGATCGGAATCTCATACTCGGCCCTTGGCCCATAAATATCAATACCAATCCAATGGTAGTACATAGTTTTGGGGGAAATACCACATTTCCCACTCAGTGCTAACTACTACTCCAAGACAAGCTCAGAACGTGTTAGGTAATCCACCAAAAATATCACAAAGGTCTATCATGAAGATCAATTCAAATCTCCACCAAAAATATCACAAAGGTCTATCATGAAGATCAAATCAAATCTCTTTCTCATTTATCAAATCATAATCAATTTGTGCATTCCTAACTTGACTAAAATAAAATTAATATTTCTCAATATAAAAATGATCAATTCATTAAATCATGGCAACATCAATAACTTTGAGGAAATATCAAGACTCATTGTAACAAATCAATCTCATGAATCAATATACTCAATAATCCAATTTGTCATAAGGAAGTTTAAAGCTTGACACATACCTTGAAAGCTCCTGAAATATCAACTCATGTTATAAATATGAAATTCACAATATTAAATATCAAGTCATAACTTGGGAATAGTAAAATAATCATGTGTAACAAAGCTTGAACAATTTATATTCTCATAATCTCATGACGAAGTAATTTGGATATAAACCCACTTGCAAAATCATACAAATCCATGATAGACATCAACGCTTTGAGCACAAGAATGAAAGAATTGCCCTTGTTGAAAACCCCACATACCTTAATCTTTGAAAGTAGATGAATTCTAGTGCTTGAGACTCTATCCTAACTTGTAATAAATGATTATCGAAGCCCACACAATGTGGTAATTGATTCTTGCAGAAATCATGAAGATTTATGGATGATTTTTGGAAGATTAATGTCCATAAATAAACACCCTAGATATATTTCTTAAGAGAATTGGAAGAGAGAATGAAGAAATTAGGGTTTAGATGGGAATTATCATATATGTAGGGGCCTCAAAAAGATGAGAAAAGACCAAAATACCCTTTCAAAAACGTCCTTTAATTGCTGAACAAAATAGCTGACGACATTCGTGACAAGCCGTCACAAAATTTCGTCACAAAAGGGCGGATTTTATGATTTTCTACTTAAGGTTGACGACATTGGTTATAAGTCGTCACACTTGTGATAACTTATCACAAAATTTCGTCATTGGGGTGGAAATCTGCCTAAGGCTGGCGACATTGGTGATAAGTCGTCACACTTATGACAGCTTATCACAAAATGTCGTCACTCTGTTTTCCAGCCTGACATGTTGTAGTAAAATGAGCATAACTCTTGGCTTAAATACTGAATTTAGGTGAAATTGGTATCGTTGGAAAGCTGATTAAATTATCTATCTTTTGGTCGGTCATGAGCTCAATAATTCGTAGTATAACGAGAGATATTCTCATTTGATGTTTAATATGGAAATATCCTTCGCCAGAATTCAATCAGTAAGGAATGTTTTGATTCACCTAATCACTAGGACATCTTTGAGGCCTTAATACACATCACCCTTGATCAGAAAACAACCAAAGAACTATAATTTACTTGTCATGATCTTGAGTCATGGTTGCACTATTGGTTAGAGTCTCGGGATATTACAATATCTCCCCCTTGGAAACATTTGTCCTCGAATGTTGCCATATAGGCCAAGAACAAGAGAAAATGAGGACGTATAGCTGGAAAAACACACTCAAAGGGCTTACTTCACTCAATACCTTTGGATACCCTACAAAATTCATGAATTCATGATAGAAGTAGACACACAGCTGAATCTTTAATAAGAAAAGGGTGGAATTAAGAAAGAATGGTACCTTCTGCTCGCTCCGAACTCACAGAAAAGAGGTGAGGGTACTTGTATCGCATATCAGCTTAGGCTTCCCAAGTAGCACTCTCAACGGATTAATTTCGCCAAAGCACTTTAACCGATGGAACTTCTTTGTTCCTTAACCTATGGATTTGAAAATCAAAAATCTCAATCAGAATCTCCTCAAATGAAAAATCTATCCTGACTATCTATGCTTTCGGAAGAATCAACCATGACATAATCACCAATACACTTCTTAAGCATGAAAACATGAAATACTAGATGAACGCTAGACAATTCTGTGGGTAACTCCCCCTCATATGCTACTTTCCCAACAAGGCTCAGAATCCTGTACGGGCCAACATAATGGGGACTAAGATTTCCCTTTTTCCCAACTCTCTTTACCCCTTTCATGGGTAAAACCTTTAAGTACACCAAATTATCAACATTAAACTCAATATCTTTTCTTCTCATATCCGCATACGACTTCTGACGACTTTGAGCGGTCTTCAATCTTTTTCGGATCAACTTGACTTTTTCCATATCCTTAAACACAGCATCAGGCCCAATCCTAGCTGCATCTCCTACTTTTAACCAATCTATAAGTGATCTATATCTTATCCCATACAAAGCTTCGAATGGGGCTATCTGAATACTAGCATGGAAACTATTGTTATATTCAAATTCGATCAATGGCAAGTGCTCATCCCAACTACTTTTAAAATCAAGAGCACATGCCCTCAACATATCTTCTAAAGTCTGAATGGTCCACTCAGCTTGACCATCTGTTTGCAGATGGAAAGTAGAACATAGACGAACTTAGGTACCGAGACCCTTTTGAAAAGCTCTCCAAAACTAGGAAGTAACTAAGTACCCCTATCAGAGATAATAGCCAAAGGAAGTCCATGAAGTCTAATGAATTCACAAATATACAATGTAGCATAATCTTCAGCTGTATAAGATGAGTGCACTGGTAAGAAATGAGTTGATTTAGTCAACCGATCTACAAAAACCCAAATCAAATCATGATAACGACGAGAAGGAGGCAAACCAATTACAAAATCCAAATTCACTTCTTCCCACTACCAAGTAGGAATGCTAAACTCTTGCATTACACCACCGGGCCTTTGGTGTTCTACCTTAACCTTTTGAAAAGTAGAACACATTACCACAAATCCTGCTATGTCTTTCTTCATACCATTCCACCAATAGATTTCCCGTAAATCGCGGTTCATCTTGGTAGCACCGGGATGAATAGAATATCGTGTGCCATGAGCTTCAGCCATAATTCTCTACCTTAGATCATCAACATCGAGAACATATAATCTACCCAACAATATCAACACACTTTCTCCCCCTTAGGATAAAACCTCTACCTTTTGGTCCTTAACTGGCTCCTTTAGTCTAACAAAACTAGGATCCCTGTCTTGCTTCTCCTTTACCTCCGAGACCAAAGAGGACTCAGAACTACTCTGAACTAACATACTCCCTTTAGTGGAATCAAGTAATCTAACACCCAACCTAGATAAACGATCCACATCACGTGCCAATTCTTTCTTATCATTCACTACATGAGATACACTACCCGTAGACAACCTACTAAGAGTATCTGCCAAAACATTGGCCATGCCCGGGTGATACAACACACTCATATTATAGTCGTTTAGCAACTCTAACTATCATCTTTGTCTAAGATTCAACTCCCTCCTAGTAAACACATGTTGCAGGCTTTTGTGATCAGTAAACACATCAACATGAACATCATACAAATAATGTCTCCAGATTTTCAAAGAAAAAACTATAGCTGCTAATTCAAGATCATGCATTGGGTAATTCTTCTCATGAGGCTTCAACTGTCTAGAGGAATAAGCTATAACTTTACCCATCTGCATCAGTACACAACCCAAAACAACTCTAGAAGCATCACAATAAACCACAAAACCATCAGTACCAACGGGTAAAGCTAACACTGGGTCTGAAGTGAGTCAAGTCCTTAACTCCTAAAAACTCTTCTCGCAAGGTTCCGACCAAAGGAACTTCACTTTATTTTAGGTCAATCGGGTTATGGGAGACACAATGGAAGAGAATCCCTCAATAAATCAATAGTAGTAACTAGGTAGACTCAAGAAACTCCAAATGTCAGATGGAGAGGTAGGTCTAGGCCAATTCTTTAAAGCTTCTGTCTTTTGGGGATCGACTCTAATGCCTTCGGCGGAAAAAATATGACCCTAAAAAGCAACTAACCTTAGCCAAAATTAACACTTGCTAAATTTAGCAAATAATTGATGATCTCTAAGAGTTTGCACGATAATTCTAAGATGGTCGGCATGATCATCCTCACTTCGGGAATATACAAGAATATCGTCTATGAATACAATGACAAATATATCAAAATGTTTCTTAAACACTCAATCATAAGGTCCATGAAGGCTACTGGAGCATTGGTTAACCCAAAGTAAATGAAAAGAAACTCAAAGAAACCATAGAGGGTTTGGAAGGTTGTCATTGGAATATCACACTCTCTCACTTTAAGCTAATGATAGCCGAATCTAAGGTCTATTTTTGAGAAGTAGCTCGCACCTTGTAACTGATCAAACAAGTCATTAATTCCAGGAAGAGGGTACTTGTTCTTGATAGTTACCTTGTTGAGTTAATGGTAATCAATGCACATACGCAGTGTACCATCTTTCTTACGCATGAATAGAAAAGGTGCACCCCACAGGGAAATACTGGGTCTGATAAAGCCTTTATCTAAGAGATCTTTGAGTTTATCCTTCAACTCTTTAAGTTTTTGGGAGCCATACAGTATGGACGAATGGAAATAGGCTGAGTGCCGGGAAAAAGATCAATCCCAAATTCTATTTGTTTATCAGGTGGGCCCCTGGGAGATCTTCTGAGAAATCATCAGAAAAATCATTAACAATGGTAACTGAATGAATAGTCAGAGTATCAAACTTGAGGTATTTAACTCAAACTAGGTGATAGATGCAACCCTTAGAAATCAACTTTCTTGCTTTGAGGAAGGATATGAAATAGCTCTTCGGAGTTACAGAACTCCTGGACCACTCAAAAATGGGCTCAGAAAACTAAAACTTGACTACTCGGGTACGACAATCTATAGATGTATAGTATGAGTGAAGCCAATCCATATCCAGAATGAAGTCAAAATCATTCATAGCTAGCTCAATCAAATCAGCACATATGACCTGATGAAGAACAGTGATAGGACACTTCTTATACACTCGGGTAGCAATAATAGAATCTCCTATCAACGTAGAAACTAAAATAGGATCACAAATCCAGTCAAGGTCTATCATAAAATTTATATCAACCAGGTGTCACATAAGAGAAACTTGAACCGGGGTCCATCAATACATACACATCGAAATAAAAGACACGGAGCATACTAGTGACAATATCTGGAGAGTCCTCCTGGTCCTGGTGAGATGGTATAGCATAAAAGTGGTTATGTCACGAACTGCCAGCAGTACTAGATGAGGTTCCCTGAGGAGAAACTGGGCGGACTATGGGAGCGGGGGCACTGGCAGCCTGGCTCTGGGGACGATCATCTCGACTCCCCTTTCTAGAATATGAAAAATATCTAAGTCGGTAGCCCGCCTTGCCAAAACCAAAGCAACCCCTCTGATCGACAAAACACATGCCAAAATGATCTCTACCACACTTGGATCAGGTCTGTTACTTACACTTTTCTGAGACCTAGATGGGATAGGCCTGTTCCCTTAATCCTGCCTGCTTCTAGGTACGGGAGCACTAACTGAGGAAGGTGCAGGCATAAACGGACATCCCTAAAATTAAGGGCGGTTCCCTTCATGAAATCTGGAGAGATTGAATCCATGCTGCTCTGATCTAGCTCTTTTATTCCCTCTTACTCTCTCCCTCTCTTTCACCTTATCTGCTTCAATATGTTGGGCATGTAACAGTAATCGAGAAAGGTCCATCTCCCTATTAAGCATAGAAGATCTACACTCTTTCACAATGTAACTCGACACGCTGGTCACGAACTTGCTCATGATGGTCCTAGATTCATTCATCATACTAGGAGCATATTTGGATAACTGATTGAATCTAAGACAATACTCCTTATCGGTCATGGAGCCTTGTCTCAAATTCATGAATTCCTTTATCTTTGCTTCCCTCATCTCAAGAGGAAAGAATCTGTCCAAGAATGCATCCTGGAATAACTGCTAAGTCATGGGAGCGGCATCCTTCCCTCTAGTCGTGCTCCATATTTCCACACAATCATATGCAAAATCTTTCATTTGATAGGTAGCCAATTCAAAACTTTCCTTCTCAGTTACATGCGTAATCTAGGTGATCTTTCTCACTTCATCCAAGTACATCTGTGGGTCTTTACCGACCTTTGACCCATAGAAATCAGGGGGATTCATCTGCATAAAGTCCCAAACTCGAGATGCAGTAGAATAATTCTCTTGCAGAGGTAGAACAATAGCCTAGGTGTTAGCTAGAGCATTGGTGGTAACTGCTTGGGCTAGCACCTGAAAAGCTACCCGAAATTCCGTATGAGACACATGCTCATTCAAGGGATCAACGGGTTGAGGTTGCTCGTTGTTTCTATGAGCTCAATGAGAAGGCATTTTTTGTTATAAGAGAGCACAATTTAATCACAGATAAAGAGACAGTTGTAGGAATGATAAACTTTGGGAAGAGAAAAGCAACTTTTCCTAAAACATTCCATAGCCTATTGCTCATAGATGTGGCATGCTACACACCGATGATCAAGACTCTACGTAATGTGGCTTGTTAGACTCCCTAGGACTCCTTAAACCTTACGCTTTGATAGCAATCCTTGCTCCTTCAACTCTTTAAGTTGTATGGGACCCATACGGTACGGAGGAATGGAAATAAGCTGAGTTTCGGGAAGGAGATCAATCCCAAATTCTATTTCTCTATCAGGTAGGACCGACCCCTGGGAGATCTCCAAGAAAAATCAAGAAACTCATTAACAATGGTAACTGACTGAATAGTCGGATTCTCAAACTTGAGGTCTTTAACTCGAACTAGGTGATAGATGCAACCCTTGGAAATCAACTTCCTAGCTTTGAGAGAGGAAATGAAATGGCTCTTCCGAGTTACAGAACTCCCGAACCACTCAAAAATGGGATCATCAGGAAACTTAAACTTGACCACTCGGGTACGATAATCTATTGATACAAAGAATGAGTAAAGCCAATCCATACCCAGAATGACGTCAAAATCAACCATATCTAGCTCAATCAAATCAGCATATATGACCCAATGAAAGACAGTGACAGAACACTTCTTATACACTCACTTAGGAATAATAGATTCTCCTTCCGGGGTAAAAAACAAAATAGGCTCAAGAATTTGTTCAAGGTCCATCTCAAAATTTACAGCAACCAGAGGTGTCATATAAGAGAAACTTGAACCAAGGTGCATCAATACATACACATCAAAAAGAAAGACACGGAGCATACCAGTTACAACATATGAAGAGTCCTCCTTCTCCTGGTGAGGTGGTATAGCTAAAAGTGATTCTGTCGTGAACCGCCAGCAGTATTAAAAGAGGCACCCTGAGGAGGATCTGGGCGAACTATGGGAGCGGGACCACTGGCAGCCTGACTTTAGGGACGAGCATCTCAACTATCCTATCTAGCTTACGAATAATTTCTAAGTAGGTGGCCTAACTTGCCACAACCAAAGAAACCCCTCTTATCAACAAAACACTTGCCAAATTGATCTCTACCACACTTGGCACAAGAAAATAGACGAGGTCAATTACTTACACTTTCCTAAGACCAGGATGGGATAGGCTTGTTCCCCTGCTCCTACCTGCTTCTAGGTGCGGGAACATTAACTAAGCAAGGCGCGGGCATAAACGGACGTCCTTAAAGTTGAGTACAGTTTCCTTCATGGAATTTGGACTGATTAAATCCCTGCTACTTTGATCTATCTCTTTTATTTCCTCTTACTCTCTTCCTCTCTTTCAACTTATCATCTTCAATCTATTGGGCATGCATCATTAACCGAAAAAGGTCCATAGCTTTGTAACACCTCAAAATTTCATCCCGAGATACCACACGGTGCTTAGGGAAAAATGTAGCCCCATGCTAACCCTCAGAGCTAGACACTATATCAAGGAATTCCATTCAATAATAGTCATGCACAAAAAAGAGATAGACCTCATCGGGTTCAAGAGACACACTAGAGAATACTAGACTGTATAACAAGAATATATTGAATATCTGTACATGCCAACCCTTTAGTCTTACAAAGCCTCTATACATCAAAATCAAGGAGCCATTGGGAATAACCCCGAACTGACTCAAGCAGTACTGAAAGCCATAAGAACAGTACGATGTCACTAAAAATATAGAGACGGTCCTCAAACCATGAGGACTCACAACTAAGGAAATGTAGTTGAGGCACTCAATTATCATTAATGCGGTTGTGGTTGAGTACCTGAACCTACATTATGAGTAAATGTAGCCCATAGAAAAATATGTGGGTCAGCACTTTGGAATGTACTGAGTATATGGGGGTGCATGCAACAATGAAAATATCATTATCAATTTCATTAAAATATGGATACAATGATGGCTCACTTGGTTTGAGTTAGATTGAAACATACTTTTCATGATCTTATAGTAAATAAATCATATGATAAAAACCTCATAAATCATCGTAAATGACTCAGCTCTTCAACTCAAAACTTGGAGTGAATTGGTAATTCAAGAAACTCAACTCTTATGGACATGGAAGGTTTGTATAACCGACATAAACCAAGTAAGCTACATGGAATCCAACGTTTTTCCCTACTAAGGAGAGAACCCCAAATTGGCGGGAGCATCGTACTCTTTCAAGGGAGTACAACCTTAATTTAGTGATCACAATCTAATACTCGGCCCCTGGCCCATAATTATCAATACCAATCCTATGGTGGCACATAGTTTTAGGGGAAATACCATATTTCCCGCTTGGTGCTAAATACTACTCCCAGACACAAGCTCAGAATGCGTTAGGAAATCCACCACAAATATTACAAAGGTCTATCATGAAGATGAAATCAAATCTCTTTCTCATTTATCAAATCATAATCAATTTGTGTATTCCTAACTCGACTCAAATCAAATTAATCTTTCTTAATATCAAAATGTACCAATTCACTAAATCATGGAAACATCAATAACATTGAGGAAATATGAAGACTAATTGTAACTCAATCTCATGAATCAATATACTTAATAATCTAATTTGTCATAAGGAAACTTAAAGCTTTACACATATCTTGAAAGCACTTGAAATATCAACTCATGGTAGAAATATGAAATTCACAATATTAAATATCGTCATAACTTGGGAATAACAAAATAATCATGTATAACAAAGCTTGAACAATTTATATTCTCATAATCTCATGATGATGTAATTTGGGTATAAAGACACTTGCAAAATCATATAAATCAATGACAGAAATCAAAGCTTTGGGCAGAAGAAAGAAAGAATTGATCTTGTTCAAAACCCCACATACCTTAATCTTTGAAATTGGATGAATTCTAGTGCGTGAGACTCTATTCGAACTTGTAACAAATGATTCTCAAATACCACACTATGACAAACTTGATTCTTGAAGAAATCCTGAAGATTTATGGATGATTTTTGGAAGATTAATGTCCTTAAGTAAAAACCTTAGATAATATTTCATAAGATAATTGAAAGAGAGAACGAAGAAATTAGGGTTTAGATGGGAATTCTCATATATATAGTGGCCTCCAAAAGAAAGAAAAGACAAAAATACCCTTGCAAAAATGTCCTTTAATTGCTGAAAAAAATAGCTGACGACATTTGTAACTAGTTGTCAGACTTGTGACAAATCATCACAAAATGTTGTCACAAAGGGTGAATTTTATGATTTTTTGCTTAAGGTTGACAACATTGGTGATAAGTCATCACACTTGTGACAACTTATCACAAAATGTCATCACTGGGGGTGGAAATCTACTTATGTTTGACGAAATTGGTGATAAGTCGTAACACTTGTGACAGCTTATCACAAAATGTCCTCACTCATTTTTCCAGCCTGACATGCTAGAGTTAAATGGGCATAACTCTCTGCTTCGATACCAGATTTTGGTGAAATAGGTATCGTTAGAAAGATAATTCAATTATATATATTTTGGTAGGTCATGACCTTAATAATTCATAGTATAAGGAGAGATCTGCTCATTTGAAGTTGAATATGGAAATATCCTTCCCAAAAATTCAATCGATAAGGAATGTTTTGATTCGCCTAATCGCTAGAACATCTTTGAGGCCTTAATACCCATCACCATTGATCAAAAAAGTACCAAAGCACTATAATTTACCTCTTATGAGCTTGAGTCATTGTTGCACTATTGGTTAGAGTCTCGGGGTATTATATCAACTCTCCTATAAACACCTAGAACCTCAAGTACATCGACCTTATTTCCCAATAACTAGATAAGGAAAGGGAAGGGTAGTGTTGCCATATTACTAAATTCTATCTTATTTAGCTCATACTTGCTAACGGATGCAAAGTCTATATCATACCCAACCATCAAACCCGCGATCAATGTAGCACCTTCATAAGTCAGCAAGTTTTCCACAACAGTTGGACATAATTGATAATGAACTACCATCCACTAAAAACTTACAACAAAATTTGATGACGCCTTCTTAATCACACCTTGTAACTCAATCTAAGTGGCATCCTTAACAAAAGTTAAAATATAACTAGAGATCTATCTCCCCAAACCTACCCTATGACTCCTATACTCAGCCTCTCATATAGTGCATCTATCATATGCTAAACTCAATCGATGGTGACAAGTTCCCATAGTCACAAAAGCTATATAATCAAGACCAAATAGAACTCGATGGATGGTCGCCACAGAATATCAACCATGACCCTTCTAGACAGTGTTTTCTCTAACTTGGGCTACTCTCCATGCCTATTATGTCTAGGTGTAGTAAATGATATTGTAGCAGTGTAGGAAGTATATAACTCCAGCACCAACTCTTGGGTATATGAACCAGGGGTCTGGTTATCCAACCCAATTGATAACAATCAAATACATCCCATAAGAATGGTTCTCCAGCCAACCCATATAACTCAATCCATTGTTCCTCCCCGATATTACTCTTAGGCTTAACTATTCTAGTCAAAATTCTTTCTCATAAATTATGCATAGCCTCTTTAATAACCACCTCGAGTTTACCTCATTTATAGGTTCAGTCGAGATATGAGTAGGTTTGAAATTCTAGTCAGTCTAGACTGGTGGCTCAGTCTCTGGTTCTGGTGCCTAATGAGATATCATGGATGTACCTTCCTTAGACTGGGGATAATATCTCAAGAACTACTTTTATGGACTCATCCTGGGGCCCCTTCTTAAATGGGGGTCCTGTGTAGCTACCTCTGGAAATTATTCAAACTCTAACTCCCTTCCTTATCATTATCTCTCTCCACAGACTAGGTAGAGTGTGGTGGTGACATCCTAGCCAACTTATACTAGTATACTACCCCCTGGTTGAGCCCTAGGCTGAGAAGAAGTGGGTCGTCTACCCCACTATGACCGTGCTATGATTTGTATGCCCAATGTGGCTTTAATAATCATCTCAGTCGTAGTATGTCTCTAGGCCCTAGTCTGTGGGTGAACTACTCTTGTAGGGGCAATCGAGTACACCTCCACTAAGCCTTTATGGTTGGGTGATTTTTCCCATCGCCTTGATGGCCCTTCCTTTTTTTATGCCATATGTACCTTAAAAACCAAGTGTTAGTTCCCAAATGATAGTAAAGGATTGCAAAATTTGAAGAAAAACTAAAAATTATGAAACTTTGAAATTTTCCTAAATTTGACATCCCGATAACCTATACTCAGTCCAATAAGTCTAATTTTTTCATAATCATTTAGTGTCAAATTTCTAAACACAAGTATTACATACAAGATTTTTAAGACTACTAGACCTTTTAAACTTCTACTTCAGTTGGGGGCATGATCACAAAGAATATATTCAAGAACAATGCACCACTTTAAGCTTTGACAATAATTCTAGGATCCTATACTTGAGTTTACTGATTTCTACATATTTTGAATGAAAGTAAACATACCAACTCGCTTATTTTATGTTTATCACAAGATAATATACTCTTAGGATCCAAGAATTTTACCTTTGATTAGAAGAATCGGAAGAAAATTTTGAAAAGATAAAGTGAAACTCTAGCTTTAACGCACAATATTTGCATTTATTTGAGTTGGTACGAAGAATAATTAGAGTTTTTGCCTTATATGGAGTGTGGACGAAGATGGAAAGTTTGAATGTTTAAAGGGAATAAGAAATTGTGAGGTTTGTCGGAGGGAGGGTGGATCAGGTTTGGGGATTAAAAAAGCCTTAGGGGGCTATTTTTGTATTACTCGGGGTCAAGTTAGGCCTAATTTTTAAAAAAACTTGGGCCCAAAATTTTGGCACTTATAGGACTACCTACGGGTCGTAGGTTGGAAAAATTATTAGGCCTATTTTTGTTCTCTAAACTTTTTATTCTGACTTATATTATACTACTTACAAAATCATAAGGTGTATTTATGACCCTGTAGGTAGGTTCATAAGTTAAAGTTCAGAATTCCCCAAAAATCCTCAAAATATCTTTTTTCGATAATTCAATGCACAATTTAACTGGTACTAGTGGGAATTACAACCTTTATGAGTTGATGACATAGTCCCTTTACTTGGAATATTTATATTAAGTGATGTTTTACCATGGTCCAAGTTGTTCCTCATGCTATTTTACCTACAAAAAAGAAAACAATTTGAACATTAAAAATAGTAGGTTTCCTCCCAGACAATGCTTTATTTAATATCGTGACACGACCTGGCTAAGTTGGTTACTCATATTTCACAAACAAGCACATGGGTTTCGGTCATGACCCTAACCACAGCCTGGTCACGACAGGCATCTCAAGTTCATGGAGGATCAGAGACCTCCCTCTAAGCCTATTCTAATATGACCAAGAACACCTAGCAACGGATGAATACCAATACAGAAAAGACATGAAAGATAAACTCAATGGTCTATATAAAATCCAAATCTATCTGTAATACCAAAATCCAATAATAAATGACAGCTATAATACCCAATTCATAAGTAGTTCAACAAAGCCTCTAACAAAAAATTGAGTACTAATAAAATGTTGGTGCATGCCCCCGACCATAGTCAAAACAAATATGAAATAAAGTCTATGACATAAGAAACCGAATATGAAATGACGTCTTCTGAAGGATGGAAGCTCACCACTTTAAGTCAACTCACGAACCACCCACTAATGCCTGATCATTATTCAAGAGGAGTAGAAGTATAGCCAGTTCCTACATCGTGTAGCGATACAATGTTTGAAGACGATTAACAGTTTGCACGATAGCATATAAAACAGGGATAGGGGAATAAATAATGGATGTATAATAATACAAGCCAATTAGAATCCAATGCACATAATGATATAAAAATACTCTCATATATATAAATATATATCATGTCGGGATAGGGAACAAGTATTAACATGAAAATTTAAAACTTTTGCCTAGATTACGTATCTTGACCATCATATAATCCACCCATGGGCTATATGGTCCAGTGTCACCCCCCGAACAGGTACCAGTACATGCCATCCACACAAACTAAAGATATCATAGAAAGATGGGAATTCCAATGTACCCTTCGCCCTCCATGATAAATATGTACATATATACACATAAGGGATTCCCTCATACCCTACAAGAAGACAGTCACTAAAACCAACCCTTATACGGCAAACATGCATTTCTAGTATCTGTCCTTCCGAATCACACCTTCACAGCTAGCTAACACAACCCCCAATAATGCCTAATTAAAATATTTTACACATAACCCATCCTCCAATCCTAGTAGTCAATTAATAAGTCATTATTAAGTGGTATCATCATACCGACTATAGCTTGCAAGCAATGTCATTATCCAACACTTAGGGGATTCTTTCATACCTCATAGACTCTATTAGAAAGATCTCTTGAAGGATTCCATCATACCCCACAAGGTTATCATAAATCATTCACTTAGTGGATTCCATCGTACCCCAAAAGGTTTCAAATCCATCCTTAACCATTTAACCATTTATACAATGTATTAGTTTTAAAGGGAATATATAATACCCTGAAAATCCAAACCAATATTAGAACCATGCGTCGAGCTCATGAGAAATTAATTATAGCTCTTTTGTAGTTTTATGAGAGAGTTTGATGTATATTAAGGCCTCAAATAACTCTTAGCTTGTAATACCCCCAAAAAACTCCAAACCACTATTAGCACATAGTTCAAGATCATGCATAGAACATCATGGTCCCTTAATAGTTTTATGAGTAATTTAGATATATATTAAGGCTTCAAATAATACCCATCTATCAGACGAATCAAAACTTTCCTTACCGATTGAATTCTTAGGAAGGATAATGCTATAGTCAACTTCAAATGATCATATCTCTCTGTATACTATGAATTTTTGAGCTAATGACCCACCCAAAGATATATAATTGAATTATATTTCCAATAATACCAATTTTACAAAAATCCAACACCCGAGTAAGAAGTTATGGCTTTAAAAAGTAGAGCACATTGCCTAACATAAGGTGTGCGACGCATACCCTAATGTGTGCGATAAAGTGTGTGATGCACACCCAAATGTATGTGATAAGGTGTGTACTACATACATTTTGGTCCAAGTGACTTAAACACTCTATTTTTAGGGCAAAATAGTCCTTTTCCCACCCCTATATAATGTCTAAACATAAAACTAAGCCCTTATTTCACTAAAACATACTCTTTCTCTCAAAATTCTCTCAACAACAAGAAAAGGGTTTTTCATAGAAATTTCAATTTTAAGCAATCCTCTCCATCAATCTTCACAGATTAATGAACTAAGATATGTCAAGTATTGATTCTTCGCGTCCTTTCATCCAAGAACCTCAAGCTCCCTCTTTTAATTATGAAATTATGATGTTTATAATGTGGGTTATTTATAATCATGTTGTTAATGTTGTATGATTCCCAAGATGAAATATTTATGTGAATCTATGAAACAACGTTAGCATATGAGAGGAAATCCATGGATTGAGTTCATTATGATGTGTTAATTGATGAATTATGCCTATGACCTAATTGGTGCATGCAAGGTGTTCGATAAAAGGCCTAAGAGACTAGAAATTATGCATAATAGCTAAATTATGACCTATATGATGAATGCATACTACTCTTTCATGCTTAAATATTTCCCATGTTATTGTTGTTTTATGCATATGTTGATAGAATGCTTATGATGTAAAAGTATGGAATTATGCTATAAATGTTTGCATTCTTATCCATAAACAAGACTATGATAACCATGTGTTTTATGAAATCCCCAAGTTAGTGTATTATGAATTGTTGATCTTGATTATGTATTCAAGAATTGTCAAGTCCTGTCAGTTTTCTTTCATCGAGTCCTGGGGGTACTTGTAACTAAAAAATAAAGTTGTGTGCCTAGAGCCATGTCATGTTTTCATGATACTCTCAGTAAAGCAATGATCCATAGAATTCAGTCAAATATGTGACTCAGGAAACCTCAAAAAACTCCATAATCTCAGTAACCTCTGTATTCTCAATCAATATTAGAAACCTTAGTAATCTCAATCAGTCCTCAGATCTTAGTAGCACTTCGTCAGTCATTAGAACTCAATAAACTCAGTTTAGCTCTGCTAAATATTACCACTAGTACCAGTTTAGTTAAGTTAATCAGTTCAATGTCTATTCAGTTGGGAGTAGGATTTAGCATCAAGTAAACTCAAGGATGGAGATTTACCTAAGTCAGAGGGTATGATCCTTAGAAGCAATCCCTATTTTCCAGAACTACATAGCCAACAAAGGTTGAGATGTCCCTATATATAAGTCTAATATATCTCTTTGAGTTTACCTGATAGCAACGGCATACAGAAAGAGCTCCCAAATAGAATAGGGTTTAATAACATGTTATCTCTACTCGTAGCATTGTATTGACACCCTTCCAGCTGGGGTTACAGGTTGGACCCCACCAAATCAAATTCGGGGCATGTCGGTTAGATGGTTAGCTTCCATAGTTACAGTTATAGTTATAGTTACAGTTACATTTTCAGAATTAATCTCAGTCTCAATTTTTTTAATAAAATTCAGATAGTTCATTAGACTCAGGACTGTTACCTATACTCACCCAGCAATATGGAACTCAACTTGTTCCATAAAAACTTAGACTGTCAGATACAGTATTCATATTTATGACTGGCAGATATGGTCAAGCATATTAGTTCTTCATATTCATGGTTGTCAGATACAGTCAATCAAATTAAATTCTTTATAGTTAGACTGGTAGATGAAGTCAATCTGACAAGTTCTTTATAATTCGAACTGTCATTACTTATCAGTATTTCAAGACCAATAAACTTAGTTATCAGTGTCAAAAAATTCAGATATTAGAATATCCCTATTATCAGTAAACTCGGTAGTCAGAACTTAGTATTTAGTCCTATCACGATCTTAGTTATAGCTACGTAGTCATGAATGTATTCTCATAATCATGTTAGTTAGTCAGTCAGTTATTATTGTAAATTCATATGAACCCCATGCATTTAGCCTACCTCACTAGCATACCAATACATTAAAAGTACTAATGCATTTGCGCTATGGTGTCTTATACCATAGCTTTAGAAGTATGAGATCTAAAGCATCAGTAGACTTCCAGGCTTCAGCAGACAGAGTTAGTAGTAAGTACTCATCATGTGAGGATGATATTATTTGATTATGTTATTCTTTCAGTCTTTAGTTTATTGCAGTACATGGAGTTAGTTGGGGATATCTCCCATCAACTCCTTATTCAGACAATTTAGAGTCTCTCATTCTATAGTATGTCAGATAGTTATTTTAGATTTGTTTGGGTATTATTATACATTTTTTAGATATTAGTTTATCAGATATTTATTCAATTTTAACCTTATGGCCTTTCAATATATGTTTTCACAATTATATATTATATTATGCAGTATTTAGGTACAGATATCAGTCATGGGTTAGCTTGTGGTCTTTTAGGGTTACGAGCACCATCTAGCATTATGGTTCAGAAATCGGGGTGTTACAAAATTAATGTCAGAGACTAAGGTTTAATAATGTCCTATAAAGTCTAAAATGCCACATCTAGTAGAGCCTAGTAGATACGTGTGTTGTGCACTACACTTATGTGTAGGAGGGTATGAGATGTTTTAGGAATAATGTCCCTTCATTAAGTATTCATGTCGTTCCAGTGAGCAAAATCTCAAATTAAGCTCTCAGTCCAATTCACATTTTCTTTTGTTTACAGAACATATCTTCAGAAAGGATCAACAAAAGAAGAACCAAAAATTAGTCAGTACCTCAGCCCGTCCAAGCAGATTCCCTGGACGAACACGTCTCTCTTGTAGAATTTAGGACTGTTTTCACTACTCTAGCCAATTCATTTGCAGCTCAGAATGAATGGCCAACCATTATTTCGTCCGAACCAAAGGCCAATGCTACTGCATCTAGGATTCGGGACTTCACCCAAATAAATCCTCCTCTAATCTCTAGTTCTAAGTTCTAAGAACATTCATAGCAGTTTCTCGATCAAGGTCATAAAGTCACAGACATCATAGGAGTGACTTCCAGTGAGAGTGTCGATTTAGCCACCTATCAGCTACATGATGTATCCCATACGTTATTCAAATAGTTGAAAGTAGAAAGGGGTATAGATACATTGCCCATAGAGTGGGAAGAGTTCACTATAGCTTTCTTAGATAGGTTCTTTCCATAGAGAAAAAGGAGGCTAAAGTATTAGAGTTTATCAATATCAAGCATGGTATGATAAGGGTAAAAGAATACTCCCTCAAGTTCACCCAGTTAGCCAGGCACTCTCCCCATGTAGTGGTAGAAAGTAGGTCCAAAATGAATAAATTTGTATCGGGATATCAGGTAGAGTGGTTAAGGAGTGCTGGACTATGATGTTGATTAGTGATATAGACTTGTCTAGGTTGATGGTCTATGCTCAAAAAATTAAGGATCATAAGCTAAAAAAGAAAGAGAGAGAAGATAAGAGGGCTAGAATAGGTAGTTACAGTCTTTCTCAGCCGAGGTCAGGGGGTAGTGAGAGCAAAGTTCTTACCCATCCCCTTTGTTAGACTTGTGGTAAGCATCAAAAGGGTGTGTGTCAGGATGCAAGTGGTGTGTGTTTTGGCTGTTGCAAGCTAGGCCACAGAGTTAGAGATTGTCCCCCGTCAGGTTATCAGAGTCATCTTCGCTCCTCAACTTAGTCGGGTCACCCAAATCGGCAGGGTGCCACTTCTAGTGCTATCAGTTGGTAATGCCCAAACAGACTCTCTACACTTTAGTCCTAATAAGATTAAGAAACTTCTCCCTATACAGTCATTGGTATGTTTTAGATCTCTCATTTACATGCTTATGTTTTGTCTTGTCCATGTACTTCTTTTCTTTTTAAACTCTTTGTATAACGGTCGACCTTAAGGACAGACCAAATATTTATATGGTATTTCCCAGTCTCTATCCAGAGGGTTAGTCTACCATTGCCCGACAGGTATACAGGGACCGCCCGATTACCAAAACTCAGAAAGTCAAGGCCTTTAGAATTCTAGTAGTTGTGCCAAATCAGTAGATGTGTTATCCTTATTTTTTTTTGTATTTCATTTATCAAGTTACCCACACATTCTTCACATTTCAGTTCCATGAATACGGTTAATATTTACATGTTTTCTATAGGGATAGTATACACTTTCAATTCCCAGTATATGGAGTTCCAACTCATTAAGTGTTACGAATCATATCTCATAAACATAGAATCTCTAAAATTCAAGTCATGCAACTCAGAACTTATGTACTCATGCCAATTTTTACGGTATTCTTAGTTCCTACCATTTATTCTATGATCCTAACGATCATATAAATTCAGAACATATCCCGTAAATCCTCATTTTAGATCTTATGATAAATCTATAATGTTGACATTACATCCTCTGACCCTCAATTACAGTATTCAGTACCTAGTGATCGATATTCAGTAAAGGACTCTGATAGTCCTACAATACCATGGCTATCAGTTATTAATTTCTAAGCCATCAAAATTCAGTATATTAGCAATAGTATCGGCCTTAATTACTAATGTTCAGTTCCAGTATTCCCCACTCAGTAATTAGTATTCAGTCTCAGAACTAAGTACCTCATTGTTAATTTTAAACTTCAAATGCAGATATTTAGTTAACTGAACCCATCATTTAGTCATAGTTAAGTAATCAGATCCTAACCTCAGTTCGGTCTCAGATTCGCTTTGACATACCTTGCAATTATCATTTTATGTTTCAGTTTTTAGTACCTCAGTTTAGCGAATCTTTCAAAATTATGTTACACGTGTGGCACTTCATTCTCAAGTAATACAGTCTTCATCAATCCATGCTCAGTCACCTTATGATACACAGTCAACCATTAGCCCTATGTATGATACTCTATAGTTTTAGTCCAGTTATTTAGGCTAAGTATAGTTCATCTTTACAGATCCAGTATCCAGCTAACAGTTATTCAATTTATCAGATAAGTTAGTATGTTTTATACAGTCATGCTCAACACTCACGTGAATCCTTTCAGTAGCCTCAGTTGTAGTGTATAAGGCTTAGTCCCTTTATCTTAGATAAAGTTTCATAGGCCTTCACCCTAATGTAAGAAACCCTAGTCATGTAGTGATCTCCTATTCTGATGACCTACTCAGATCAGGCCAAGATTTGCTTTCTCCCCATATAAGTTTTCAGCATGAGTTAATCCGTAAACTAGTAATTCAGTTGAGCAATCAGACAGACAAGTTCGTATGGTTTGGCTCCCATCCCTTTCTTTCAAATGTGTTATCCAAGATCTCATAAAAGTAACCATTATAAGATAAACCAATCAAGTGGATAAAACCTCCGCACAGAGCATGCTTTATGATTCAATTTGATATGTTAGATAAACAATCATGATTAAGTTCCTACGTGCATTGCGCATCGACTCTATTTCCCTCAGTAGCTCATCCAAAATAGTATTTCTAGAGTGACCTAGTGTCCCAAGAAGGATATATGCTATGATCCCCCGAACCTTTATAACATAAGTGTTCCATTCTTTTTTAACGTAATGAATCCACTTTGGAGTAGGGATACTCATAAGTTAGCCTTCAAGTTCAGATCTCAGTCGTGAGCCATATATGTAGGGGTTCAGTTCAATTCACAAAATTCTATTTATATGTCATGTTCCAGCCTCAATTATCTTCTCAATTTCCCGTTCATGCATACTTTTAGAAAAATCATGGGGTCTTCAATACTTTTCAGTCACATAACAGTTTTTCTTGAAATTCCTTAATTCCATAATCAAATTATCAATACAAACTTGGTACTAAGTGCCTTTTCATCTTCAGTCATGCATCAGATATGGATGACTTCGGCTTATCAGTTATGTATTAGAAATATATGTACAGTATAATGTACTCATCTTATCAGTCATATCAGTCACGAAAACATATTTCAGTAGTGTATGTATTGTACGTACTTTAGTTGATCTTTTGTTCCATCTCAGTAAGTTTTATTCGAGGACAAATATTACCAAGGGGTAGATGAGATATTGTAATACCCAAAAAGAAATTCAAACCAATATTAGATCCATATTTCAAGCTCATGCATACAACATCATGGTCCTTTTATAGTTTTATGAGTAATTTAGATATATATTAAGGCTTCAAATAACACCCATCTATCAGACAAATCAAAATATTTCTTACCAATTGAATTCTTGGGAAGGATATTGCTATAGTAAAATTCAAATAATCATATCTTTCTGTATACTATGAATTTTTGATATCATAACCCACCAAGAGATAGATAATTGAATTATCTTTCCAATGAAACCAATTTTAGCAAAATACGAAACCCAAGCAAGAAGTTATGCTTTACAAACTGGAGTACGTCGCCAACATATGGTGTATGACACAAGAACTAAAGTATGCCATAAGGTGTGCGACGCACACCCTAATATGTACGATAAGGTGTCCAACGCACACCCTATTATGTGCAATAAGGTGTGCGCCGCATACATTGCGGTCCAAGTGACTTAAACATTTTATTTTTGGGGCAAAATAGTCCTTTTCCCTCCCTATATAATGCCTAAACAAGGAATTAAGCCCTTATTTCACCAAAACATACTCTTTCTTTCAAAATTCTCTCAATAACAATAAGAGGGTTTTTCATAGAAGATTCAATTTTAAGTAACCCTCTCTATCAATCTTTATAGATTCACAAACTAAGGTATGTCAAGTATTAATTCTTCGATTCCTTTCTTCCAAGAAGCTCAAGCACCATCTTTTAATTATGAAATTATGATGTTTATTATGTGGGTTGGTTATAATCATGTTGTTGATGTTGAATGATTCTCAAGATAGAATCTTTATGTGAATCTATGAAACTACATTAGCATATGAGAGGAAATCCATGGATTGAGTTGATTTTTATGTGTTAATTGATGAATTATGCCTATGCCCTAATTGGTGCATGCAAGGTGTTCGATAAAAGGCCTAAGAGACTAGAAATTATGCATAATAGCTAAATTATGACCTACATGATAAATGCATACCACTCTCTCATGCTTAAATAGTTCCCATGTTATTGTTGTTTTATGCATATGTTGATAAAATGCTCATGATGTTAAAGTATGGAATTATGCTATGAATTTTTGCATTCTTATCCATGAAAAAGACTATGATAACTATGTGTTTTATGAAATCCCTAAGTTAGTGTATTATGAATTGTTGATCTTGATTATGTATTCAAGAATTATCAAGTCCTGTCAGTTTTCTTTCATCGAGTCCTAGGGGTACTTGTACCCGAAAATATAGTTGTGTGCCTAGATCCATGTCATGTTTTCATTATACTGTTAGTCAAGCCATGATCCATAGAATTCAGTCAGTCATGTGACTCAGGAAACCTCATAAAACTCAGTAATCTCAGTAAACTCCGTATTCCCAATCAATATTAGTAACTTCATTATTCTCAGTCAGTTCTAAGATTTCATTATCACTCCATCAGTTATCAGAACTCAGTAAACTCAGTTTAGCTCATCTAAAGAATACCATTAGTATCAGTTTAATTTTAGTTAATCAGTTCAGTGTCTATTCATTTGAGAGTAGGATTCAGCACCGAGTAAACTTAAGGATGGGGATTTACCTGAATCAGAGGGTATGATCCTTAGAAGTAATCCTTGTATTTCATAACTACGTAGCCATCGTAGGTTGAGATGTCCATACACATAGGTCTAATACATCTTTTTGAGTTTACCTGATAGCAAGGGTAGACAGAAAGAGCTCCCAAACAGAATAGGGTTTACTCGTATGTTGTCTCTACTCGTGGCACGGTGTTGAAACCCTTCCAGCTGGGGTTATAGGTTGGATCCCACTAAATCAGATTTGGGGCATGTCTGTTAGATGATTACCTCCTATAGTTACAGTTATAGTTACATTCTCTGAATCATTCTTAGTCTCAGTTTTAGTAATAGAACTCAGATAGTTCGTCAGACTCAAGACTGTCAGCTATAGTCACACAGCAATACAAAACTCAGCTAGTTCTATTAAAACATAGACTGTCAGATACAATCACTTCTTATCAGTATATTAGTTATTATGAAACTCATATTTTCAGTATTCATATTCATGACTGTCAGATACGGTCAAGCATATCAGTACTTCATATACATGGCTGTCAGATAAAGTCAGTCAGATCAAATTCTTTATAATATGACTGGCAGATACAGTCAATCAGATAAGTTCTTAATAATTCAAACTATCATTACTCATTAGTATTTCAGCATCAGTAAACTTAGTTATCAGTATCAGAAAACTCAGATATCAGAATATCCGTGTTATCAGTAAACTCAGTAGTCAGAACTTAGTATTTAGTCCTATCACAATCTCAGTTACAGAAACATAGTCATGCATGTATTCTCATATTTATTTTAGTCAGTTAGTTATTATTATACATGCACATGAACCCCGTGCATTTATCCGACCTCACTTACATACTAGTATATTTAAAGTAATGACACATTTATGATATGGTGTCTTATACCATAGGTTTAGAAGCACGAGACATAGAGCGTCAGTAGCCTGCCAGGCTACAGCAAACAGAGTTAGCAGTGAGTCCTCATCATGTGAGGATGATATTATTTTATTATGTTATTCTTTCAGTTTTTAGTTTACTGCAGAAGATGGAGTTAGTTGGGGACATGTCCCATCAACTCCTTATTCAGACAGTTTAGAGGCTTTCAGTATATAGCATATCAGATAGTTATTTCTGATTTGTTTTGGTATTGTTATACCGTTTTCATATATTGTTTTATTAGATATTTATGTAGTTTGATCCTTATGGCCTTTCAATACATGGTTTCACAATTATACAATATATTATGCAGTGTTTAGGTATATATATCAGTCATGGGTTAGCTTGTGGTCTTTTGAGGGCATTACATAGATATTAGACGAATCTAAATATCCCTTACTAATTCAGTTTTTAAGGATAATGTGGATATAGTCAACATCAAATGAGGGTATCTTTTGTTATGTTGAGAATTTTCAAGCTAAAGACCACCAAATTTTAGGATATTGAATTATCTTTCCAATGACACCAATTTTACCAAAATCTAATCCATGGGTGAGAAGTTATGGCACTTTTAGTGAGAGGCAGCAACTCAACACGTTATGTTGTGTCGCGGTGATGATCAATTTTACATTCATCCTTTTCTAATGAGGCACTGCAATGGAGCCACGCTATGCCAAGGTGCAATTTTGGAATTTTCCTTCTCTAGTGGTGAACGTGATAGCACCGCATCGCGCTGTTGGGTAAAATTGGGATTGTTTGTTTCCAGTGGTGAAATGCTATACCACCGCATTGCGCCATAGGTCAAAATTGGGATTTCAAGTTCTAGTTCCAAATTTTAATTTCCAAGGGAATTTATGTCCCTTCTCTTCACCCCATTAAGTCCAAACACGGGATTTAAGTTCTAAGAGAGCATTATTTACTCATTATTTTCCCAATTCTCTCAAATTAAAGGAACCCTCTTTCAAGAACAAAACCTAACTCTTCTAACATTCATGATCAAGCTTAGATAATTCATCAAGAAATTTCTCAATTTCACCAACTAAGTTACATTAAATGCTCATCTATGGTCCCTTTCACCCATGGAGTCCAAGAATCTAATTGCTAATCCAATGTTGTGATTTTTACAAGTTATTGTGATTTCAATTGTGATTTTAACCATGAATCCCCATAAATTTTTATTTTATACCATGTTTACATAAAATTGTTGTTGTTATTAAACCCCACACATTATAATTATATTATTCGTTGATTTAATTTATAATTAGTGATGTTGACATTGAAGTCATGCAATTACTACAAGCTTTTAACTATTCCCATGCCTAGCTTAAATTACGAATGTCAAGTGTTTGATGAAATGCCTACAAGAATGAAATATTAATAGAAGTATTCATATTATGTTCTTAAAGCTTTTGTATAATTTTGATATAATTTCTATTGAGTCCTACGAGTTATGAATGCCCTAAAACTTAGCTATTTACTTAGTCTCAGTATCTTTAAAATTGTTTCAGATATGTTATGAGGATTATAGTTCAGTCACTTATCCTAATCAGTTAAACTAGAACAGTTCAGTGTACGAGTCAATTTAGTTAGGAGTACGATTTAGCACCGAGCGAGTGTAGGGATGACAACTTCCCTATCAGATAGGCAAAGTTGTTAATAGCTGTCCCTGTACTCCTGAACTATGTAGCAAACATATGATATGAGGAGTCACCCATCAGTTCATGCTTGACTACCTCTTAGGGGTAACACGTCAGTTTAGGCTTGACACCCTTAGTTCTTTGGGATAGCATATTAGTGGATCCACTTAGCCAGTGTTAGTACCCCTAGGACGGTATTGACAGCCTTCCCATTGGGGTCACAGGTTATACCCTAATTCACTTATTGGGGCATGTCAGTTAGATCATAGCACCCAAAATATCAGTTTAATAGTCAGCTTAAAAATTGGTTTTAATTTTTTTGACTATAGCATACAGATATCAGTTATCGATTATCAGTATTCATTATCTCAGCTTATAGTTTATATTTCAAAACATATTTTATGTTTTGTTGTATATTCTTAGTCTATACAGATTTCATGCATTTTATTCAGTACTTCATGTTATACATTCATTCAGTTATTACTCATGCACCTAAACACAAGTATATAAGCCTAACTTTATTTAGTATAACAGTACATTCAAAATACTAATCGCATACTTGTTTCTTACGCTATGATGTCTAATATTATAGGTTTGGATGCTCGGTTTTCTGTTTGTGCATAGACATAGTAGAGTATCCGCTGTAGCAGTGATGAGTCCTCATACTTTGAGGACACGGTTTATTTACCTTGGCTTACATTATCAGTTTCAGTATTTTCTATTTAGTCGAAGTTAGTTGGGGGTTTGTCCTATCAGCTCTAATGTTTGTTAGTAGATTCTTTTTGTACTAGTACAGAAAGTTAGTAAGCCTTTAGTTTTCTATTGTTATTGTCAGCCATTTTATTAGTATTTTCAGTATTATTTTACAAAAATTGTCAGAATTATGATTTAAAACCTTATTCCATTCCTCAATTACGTTCTGCATATGATATTTTATTATTTTTTTTACTCAGTGCTCACAGTAGGTACCAACTCATGGGTGAGCTTATGGTCGTGTACTCTTGGGGAATTATAAACCTAGTATTAGAGCCTTAGGTTTTAAAGTATCTAAGGGAGTCTAAAAGCTGCATCAAGTAGAGTTTTGAGCATGGGTGTGAATCCCTTCGTACTTTTGGACAAGAGGCTACGAGATGTTTTATGAATGGTTTCCTTTCTTTCAATATCTATGTCCTATGACTGAGCATGATGCTCATATTAAATTCTCTATCTAATCTATTCTACCATTCACTTACAGAACATGCCTTCTATAAAGATAAACGGAAGAAAAAATGTAAACCAATCAGTACCTTCGCCCATTAAGGAAGATCCCCTGGATGAGTATGTTTCTCATGCAGAGTTCAGAGCTGCATTCAGTACTCTAGCTTACTCTATAGTGGCTCAAAATGCTTGGCCCAACCCAGTGGCCCATACTGCCACAGTTAGGATTCAATACTTTACCCGAATGAATCCTCCTTTGTTTATGGTATCCAAATCTAAAGAGGATCTGTAGGAATTCCTAGACATAGTTTAAAAGGTAACAAACATTATGGGGGTAAATTCTAGTGAGAGTGATAAATTGGCTGCTTATCAGCTATAGGGTGTAGCCCATACCTAGTTTAAGTAGTGGAAAGGGGATAGAGGCACAGATGCAGGGCCTATAGAATATGAGAAGTTTGCTACCACCTTCTTAGAAATTTTCCCCCTTGGAGTTAAGAGAAGATAAGGTGTTATAATTTATTAATTTGAGGTAGGGAAACATGTGTGTAAAGGAATATTCCCTCAAGTTTACTCAGTTAGCTAGGTATTCTCCTTATGTGGTGGCTGATAATAGATCTAGGATAAGTAAGTTTGTTTTTAGAGTATCTGATAATATGGTCAAGGAGTGTAGGACTACGATATTAATTAAGGAGATAGACATATCTATGATCATTGTCCATGCTTAACAGATTGAGAAGTAGAAGCTTAAAGAAAAGGAGAGAGAGAATAAGTGGGCTAGAACAGGTAGCTTTAATTTTACTCAGCCGAAGTCAGGGGTGGAAACTGTCCTCAATTCCATCGAAAATATTTTTCTCCTACTCCATATTAATCTAATGCCTAGTGCCAAAGTTTAGAAATGGCAATTGAGATAGGGCGCTAGGCTCTAAGTTCCAAGCTAGTGTAAATACTGGTCTCACAAATTTTGTTTGCCATGAATATGGTAGTAACCATTAGAGTTAGTGTAGAGATGACAGTGATGTATGCTTTGGGTATGGCAAGCCAGGCTATCAGATTCGTGTTTGTCGGGTATTTGCTCAGAAAGGAGGGGATTCGCGCCAAAGAGCAAGTCCCATAATTCATCGGATCCATTCGACCGCCTGACTCAGCAGGGCACCGCTTCTAGTGCTACTAGTGGTTTGTGTCAGAATAGGCTTTATATACATCAGTCCCAATAAGATTAGGAAAATTTTGATGTGGTTCCTGGTATGATGTAATTCTTTCATATACATGTTTATGCTTTACTAGATCCTGAAGTATCTCTTTCATTTTTAACCCCTTATATAGCCATCAACTTTAGAGATAGTCCATAAATCTTAGTAGACCTTTTATCAATGTCTACCCTAGTACGTAAGTCTATCAGAGCAAAATGGGTATACAGGAACTGCCCGATTAAAGTGTCTTAAAAAGTTACTTTAGTAGACCTTATAGAGTTAAAGATGATGGATTTTAACATTATTCTTGGCACAGATTGGCTCCATTCATGCTATGCTTTAGTGGACTGTAGAAATAGAGTAGTTCATTTTCAGTTTCCAAATAAACCAATCCTTGAATGGAGGAATAGTACTACAACACTTAGGGATAATCTTGTTTCGTACCTTAGATTGATAAAGATAATAATTAAGTGTACTTATCATATTCTCTGAGTCAAAGACTCTAATTTTGAGACACCTAATCTTGAGTCAGTTATAGTAGTGAGGGAGTTTCCAGATGTTTTCCCTGAAGAACATCTTGAAGTTTCTCTCGAAAGGGAAATTGACTTCAGAATAGACGTTCTTCTAGATATCCATCCTAACTCTATTACTCTATACAAAATGGCTCCAGCTAAAATCAAAGAGTTGAAAGAACAATTGAAAGATATCCTAGATAAGGGATTCATTAGGCGTTGCATTTCCCCATGGGGTGCACTAGTTCTTTTCATGCACAAGAAAGATAGTTCTCTTAGAATATGTATTGATTATCACCAGTTGAACAAAGTCACAATTAAGAACAAATGCCCACTTCATAGAATCGATGACTAGTTCGGCCAACTTTAGGGTGCCAGCTCTTTTTCTAGAATAGACCTAAAATTTGTCTATTATCAGCTAAGAGTCAGAGAATGTGACATTCCAAAAGCAGCTTTTAGAACATAGTATGGTCACTTTGAGTTTCCAGTCATGTCCTTTGGTCTCACAAATGCCCTAGCAGCCTTTATGGACTTAATGAACCGAGTATTCAAGAAATACCTGGACATGTTCATCATAGTCTTCATTGATGACATTCTTGTCTACTCCCATAACAAAAATGATCATTCAGACCACCTCAGAATAGTATTGCATACTCTTAGAGCTTATTAATTGTTAGTTAAATTCAGCAAGTGTAAATTTTGGCTAATATCAGTAGCTTTTCTTAGCCATATTATTTTTGGTGATGGCATTAGAGTTGACCCATAAAAGATCAAAGTGGTGAGAAATTGGTCTAGACCTATTTCTCTATCAGACATTAGGAGTTTCTTAGGTTTGGTTGGATATTACCGACATTTTGTTTTAGGGTTTTCATCTATTGCATCCCCCATGTCTAGATTGACTCAAAATAAAGTCAAGTTTTAATAGTAAGATTCTTATGAGAAGAGTTTTCCGAAGTTAAAGACTCGACTCACCACAACCCCAGTTTTGATACTACCAGATGGTTCAGACGAGTTTGTTGTGTATTATGATGCTTTCAGAGTTCATTTATGGTATGTTTTGATGCAAAAATGTAAGGTTCTGTCCTGTGCCTCTAGACAACTTAAGCTCCTTGAAAATAACTACCCCACCCATGATCTCAAGTTAGTAGGTGTTGTGCTTGCCTTATAGATTTGGAGGTACTATTTGTATGGTGTATGTTGATATGTTCACAGAACACAAAACCTTGCAGTATGTGTTATCACAAAAGGATTTCAATCTACCTTAGAGAAGGTTAAAATTTTTGAAAGATTATGATATGAGTGTTTTGTACCACCCGGGCAAGGACTAAGTAGTGGTAGATGCCCTAAGTAGACTATTTATGGGTAGTGTTGCTCATGCTGTGGATGATAAGAAGAAGTTAGCTACAAAAGTTTATCAGCTTGCCAGATTAGGTGATCATTTTGTTGATTCAGCACAGGGTAGTGAATGGGTTCAAAATAGTTCAAAATCTTCTTTGGTTGCCTAAGAGAAAGAAAAGAAAGATAGAGATCCTAGTCTGGTGAAACTGAAGGAGACAGTTAGGGACCAAAAAATAGAGGTTTTCTCCCAAGGGGGAGATGGTGTGTTGCATTGCCAGGGTAGATTGTGTTTGTCATATGTTAATGAGTTGAGACAACGAATACTTATAGAGGTGCATGGTGTGCATTACTCTATCTATCCAGGAGCTATGGAGATGCACCGCTATTTGCAGAAAATCTATTTGTGGAGTGGGATGAAGAGGGATATGGAAGAGTTTGTAGCTAAGTAATCCACTTGTCAATCAGTTAATATTGAACATCAAAAGCCTAGTGGGTCTATACAGGAGTTGAGTATACCCACTTGGAAGTGGGAAAAAGTGAACATGGATTTTGTGAAGGGTTTTCCTCATGCTCGTCGTCAGCATGATTCGATCTGGGTCATTATAGGCTAGAAGACAAAATCATCCCATTTCTTGCCATTCCATACTTCTTATTCAGCCGATGACTATGCCAAGCTTTATATTAGAGAGTTGGTTAGGTTGTATGGTGTAAGACCCTACAAAGATCTCTCATAGTCTAAGCCTTAGAGCATGTCAAGTGAAGTGTAATTCTATCCTTAAAAGATCGAGAAATGACTTCCAAAGTGAGAAATATTTTCAACCAAATTGAATAAGCATTCCGTCAATACCCAATTCGGCTAAATCTAACACTCGTGTGAAGAGTTAGAACAATTTTGGTGAGACAGTGTGCCACCTAGCACTTTAGTGCATCGCGGATCTAGTAAGGAACTTAGATAGTTCAATAAATTCATATACCACCCGCTAGATAGGTCTGGTGTCACGTAAAGTCAATTAGAATCCATACTAATAGATCCAGAGATCACCCGTCAGATAGTCCTGATCTCAAAATCAGTCCATCATTTCTATTATTAAAAGATTTAGAGATCATCTACTAGATAGGTTTGATCTCAGATATAATCATTTTTTATCATTATTAGTAGATTCAAAGATCATTCATTAGAAAGGTTTAATCACAGATTTAGTTATTCAATAGTAACAAGCTCAGAACTCAGTCATTTATATGAGTAGATCCAGTTAATCAGCTTCAGTATCATCAGATTCGGAGATCACTCGCTAGATAGGTCTGATATCAAATTTAGTACTTAATTATAAATATCAAAAGATTAAGTTATTCATTTTATCAATATTAGTAGTAGGTTCAGACGTCAATAAAGCAGTATCTGAGTCTCAGTATTTAGAGTTATGATGATTTCAGTTATGGTTGTGCATTCACGAATAGTCCCCATGCGATACTCTCATGATTATTCAGTTGAGCTATGTTTATGAATAAGACCTTGCATTTAGCCTTACCTCATCTAGTATAACAGTACATTCAAAGTATCGAAGCATACTTTCTCTTGCGCTATGGTTTCTTATACTATAGGTTCCAAAGCATGAGATCCAGAGCACCCTTAGCTATCTAGACTCAGTCAACAGTAGTAGATGTAGAAGTGAGTACTTTTCTTTCGAGGAAGATCCTTATTTCTTTTATGGCCTTAGATTCAGTTTATTTTCAGTAGATGGAGTTAGTTGGGGAAATGTCCTATTAGCTCCATAGTTTAGATAGTTAGAGGCTTTTCAGATAGATGTATCAATATTTATTTTTCAGTTTTGAGTATTTTAGATGTTTTCAACCTTATGGCAAGTTTTCGCCAGTTTTCCATATTTATTTTAGTATATTATGCAGTGCTCAATTACAAATATCAGAGAGGGTTAGTTTGTGGTCCTTCAGGGTCATGAGCACCATGTGGCATACCAGTTTTAGAAAATTGGGGCATTACACACGGTGATCAGCTATCTATTATCTCACATAGAGGTACTCAGTTCACCTCTCACTTTTGGAAAGCTTTTTAGAAGCCTCTCGATACCTAAGTTTACCTTAGTACAACCTTTTACCCTCAAATAGATCGTCAGGTTGAGAGGACCATTAAGAACCTTAAAGATATATTGAGAGCGTGTGTAGTTAACTTTAAAGGCAGGTAGGATGACCACTTGCCTTTAATTGAATTTGCATATAATAACAATTATCATTCCAGCATTCAGATATCTCCGTTTGAGGCTCTTTTTGGAAGGAGATGTAGATCTTCAATTGGTTGGTTTGAGATAGGTGAAAACACTTTGATAGGGCTCAATTTGGTGTTTGATGCTATGGAGAAAGTTCAGCCAATATGGGAGAGGCTCAAGAAAGCCCAAAGCCAATAGAAATCTAATGCAAATGGGAGAAGAAAGGATCTTGAGTTTGAGATTAGTGAGTTTATATATGTAAAAATCTCTTCCATGAAGGGGTAAAGAGGTTTGGTAAGAATGGGAAGCTTAGTCTTCGATATGTTGGCCCTTATAGAATTTTGAGCCATTTCAGAAAGGTGGCTTATGAGCTTGAGTTGCCAACTAACTTAGAATCAGTGCACCCAGTATTCCATATTTCCTTGTTGAGGAAGTGTATTAGTGACCTAGTTGTATTTGTCCCTTTAGAGAGCATAGGTATTCAGAACAACCTTTTTTATGAAGAAATTCAAGTATAGATCATTGATCGCCAGATTCGTAGACTAATGAACAAAAAAGTTGCCCTAGTCAAGGTTCTTTAGAGGAATCAGTCTGTTATGGGAGCTACTTAGGAAGAAGAGGAATATATGTGGACCAAGTAACCTCATATTTTCTCTGCAAACTCAGACTCAGTTTAAGGTAACAATCTTTTAAGAATTTCTCTTATCCATGCTCAGTTTTACCCGCATATCACTCTGATATCAGTTATGTATTCACAGAAACAGTTCAGTCACGTGTCATGTTTTAGACCCAGTCATGTAATCACATTGTCATCATGTATATTCATTATGTAACCTCAATTCCTCAGTGTTTTAAGCTTAGCCAATCTCATTTGAGGACAAATATTCCCAAGGAGAAGATATAGTAATACCCCAAAAATCCAAACCAATATTTGAACCATGCTTCGAGCTTATGAGAAATGAATTATAGATATTTGGTAGTTTTATGAGCGAGTTTAATGTATATTAAGTCCTTAAATAACTCCTAGCTATTAAACGAAACAAAATATCCCTTACTGATTATGTTTTTCAGGAGAATATTTCCATAGTAAATTTCAAACGAGCATATCTTTTGTTCTTCTGATAATTTTAAAGATAAAGACCACCAAATTGTAGGAAATTGAATTAGCTTTAAAAAGATACAAATTTTACCTAAATTTGATACTCGAGTGAGAAGTTGTTGTACTTTTAGTGAGAGGCGGTAGCTCAACAGGTTATGTCGCATCACAATAATGGTAAATTTCGTGTTCGTCCTTTTCCAGTGAGTCACCATGACGGAGCCGCATCGTACCATGGTGCGATATCAGAATTTTCCATTTTCACTAGCACAACGCGATAGCACCTCTTTGTGCCATTGGGTAAAATCAAGATTGTTTATTCCAGTCGCGAAACGTGATAGCACTGCATTTCCAAGGCAATTTAAGTCCTTTCCCTTTACCCTATTTAGTTTAAACACGGGATTTAAGTCCCAAGAAAGCATTATTTGCTCATTATTTTCACTGTATTCTGAAATTAAAGGAACCCTATTTCAAGAACAAAACCTAACTCATCTAATATTCAAGATCAAACTTCAACAATTCATCAAGAACATTCTAAATTTTACAAACTAAAGTACGTTAAATGTTCATCCATGGGTCCCTTTAACCCATGGTGTTAAAGAATCTAGTTTAAAATCCAAAGTTATGATTTTTACAAGTTATTGTGATTTCAATTGTGATTTTAACCATGAATCCCCATAAATTTTGATTTTATACCATGTTTACATAAAATTTCTTTTGTTATTAAACCCCACACGTTTGAAAGATATTGTTAGTTGATTTAATTCATAATTAGTGATGTTGACGATGAAGTCGTGCTATTACTAAAAGCTTTGAACTATTCCCATACCTAGCTTAAGTTACGAATATCAAGTGTTTGATGAAATGCCTATTAGAATGAAATTTTAATAGATGCTTTCACATTATGTTCTCAAAGCTTTTGTACTATTTTGATATTATTACTATCGAGTCCTTGGGTTTATGAATACCCTAAAATATAGTTGTTTACTTAGTCTCAGTATCTTCAAAATGGTTTAAGATATGTTATGAGAATTATCAGTTCAGTCAATTATCATAATCAGTTAAACTAGAACAGTTCAGTATACCCAGTCAGTTTAGTTGGGAGTGGGATTTAGCACCGAGTGAGTGTAGGGGTGAAAACTTACCCATCAGATAGGCAGAGTCATTAGTAGCAGTCTCTATACTCCAGAACTACGTAGCCAACATAGGATATAAGGAGTCACCCATCTGTTTAGGCTTGACTACCTCTCAGGGGTAACCCATTAGTTTAGGCTTGACACCTTTAGTCCTTCGAGACAACATATTAGTGGATCCACATAGCCAGTTTTAGTACCCGTGGCACGGTACTAACACCTTTCCAACTGGGGTTACATATTGGACCCCAATTTGCTCGTTGGGGAATATCATTTAGATGATAGCTCTCATAGTCTCAGTCCAGTATTCATCTCAAAAATTATTTTTTGTTTTGTTGTCCATAGCATACAGATATTAGTTATCCATTTATCAGTACTTAGTATCTCAGTTTACAGATTATATTATGGTTGGTCATGCATTCTTAGTCTTTAGAGATTTCATGCATTATATTCAGTACTTCATGTTATATATTCAGTCAGTTACTACTCATGCACCTGAATCCATAAATATCATCCTAACCTCATTTAGCATACCAGTATATTCAAAGTACAGATCGCATACTCATTTTATGTGCTATGATGTCTAATATCATATGTTCGGACGCTCAGTTTCCTAATTGCGCATAGACATACCAATGTATCTGCTATAGTAGTGGTGAGTCCTCATACATTGAGGACACAACTTATTTACCTCAGCTTACTTTATCTATTATAGTATTTTCTATTCAGTCGGAGTTAGTTAGGGGTTTATCCCATCAACTCGACAGTCAGTCAATAAAGGCTTTTCAAAAAACTAGTACAGATAGTTAATCAGTCTTCAGTTTTCAGTTGTTATTATCAGCCATTTTATTAGTATTTTACGTATTGTTTTACAAGCATTATCAGAATTATTATTTAAAACCTTATGGCATTCCTCAATTAAACTTCACATATGATCTTTTGTTATCAGTTTTACCCAGTGTTCGTAATAGGTAATAGCTCATGGGTTAGCTTGTGGTCTATTGGGATCGTAAGCACTATGTGGCACCCAGTATGTACTCTTTGGGTGTTACAGAATAAGCCAAACCAAATTATATTATAAAATCATATTCATTGTCAATTTCACAAATAGGTTGAGGTCACATTATTTTCAAACCATGTATCAAGACAAAATCATCAATTTGAGCATTAACCATGACCTCTCTAGTTAATTATCAATCCTATATGTCATACAATGTTCATAAACATTATTAAACCATAAAGTTTGCATAATAAACCATCGAAAATCAATGTAACAACCAATCATGTTAAAAGACCTCAACTATGTCGAAACTCACATAAAAACCATCAATATAATCAATTTATGCCAATAAGAAAATATAAATTCAAGTGAAAGAGATACATGCCTTAATTGCAAAGAATTTTGAAGAATACCACACCCTTAGGACCCTAGTTCATTACCTCCTTGAACCCTAGCCTTTAGTTGAAAAGGTAATTTTTATAGAGGATGTTTACAAGTGAATAATAACCTTTGCATATTAAAAAACTGATAAGAATTGGTTCTTATATGTTTTAAAAGTCGTGTATGAGAAGGACATTATTACCCTTCTCCCTTTTCTAGTTAAAAAAATAGATGATAAAATACACAGGTCTGTATCATGGACCTCATTGCGGTGACTACCTTCCGCGCCACGGTGCTATTGCAGAGGTTTACGGTTTTCGTGATCTAAAAATAGCCCAAACCCCATCCGAAAATTCTAAAACTCTCCTGGGTTACCCTTTTTACATCCCCAACACATGATTTGAGATAAAAATTGATCTTTTAAGAACGAGAAGGCCAAGAATAAAATACCTAAAATTTGAGGGTGTTAGATTATCCCCCCTTTTAGGATCATTCCTCCTCGAATGTTGATCTAGGACATATTTTGCAAGAGAATAATAACAATACACCAAAATTAAAGGATAAATCCGAATAATAACATGGAAGAATGAAATTCATACCTCAAGCTTCTTTATCTATCACATGGAATACAAATCGATATTTTGCCTTTATATCCTCTTCAACCTTCTATGTGGCTTCTTCCACTCTATGGTTCCTCCAAAGGAAATTTACCAATAATACTTATTTGGTCCACAACCTACAAACTTGCCTATCCAAGATCTCCACTGGGATCTCCTTATAAGATAGGGAATTCAAGAAGCCAACATTCTCAACAGGCATCACCAAGGAAGGATCACCTACATATTTCTTTTACATGGACATATGAAACATAGGGTGAATAGAACCCAAACTCGAAGGAAACTCCAATTCCTATTCAACATTCCCCACTCTTTTCAAATTCAAATAAGAAATAATGAAATGGGGATTGAGCTTCCCCTTCTTTCCAAAATACATTGCTCCCTTCATAGGATATACCTTTAACAATACCCAATCACCCACATCGAACTCCAACAGTCTTTTTCATACATCTGCATATGACTTTTGGCATCTTTAGGTAGTTTTAAGCCTGGCTCAAATCACCTTTACCTTTTTCATAGCTTAATGAACTAAATTAGGACCGAACAACCTTGCCTCACCAACTTTGAACTACCCAATAGGAGATCTAAACCTCCAACCATATAATCCATCAAACGGAGCCATACCAATACTAGAGTGATAGCTATTATTGTATGCAAACTCTAGAAGAGGTAATTTGTCAAACCAACTACCACCAACATCAATTACAAAATCTTGAAGCATATACTCTAGAGTATGAATGGTCCTTTTTGTTTATCTATCCATTTGCGGGTGAAATCGGTAATAAGGGTCACCTTAGTCCCTAAACCTCAGTGAAAGAACCATACAAAATAAGATGAAAATTGAGTACAATAATACAAAATTATTGAAAAATGAGCACCATGCAACTTCACGACCTCTTGAATAAACAACCTTGAATAGTCCTCAGCAGAATAGTTAGTCCTCACCGACAAGATGTGAGCAGAATAGTAATCCTATCATGATGACCCAAATACAGTCAAACTAATTTAGATACCACGGAATACTAGTAACAAAATCCATATTTATCACTTCCCATTTTCATACAAGCAACTCAATTTCTTGAGATAACCTACTAGGCCTTAAGTGTTTCATTTTCACTTGTTAATACACCGTGTACTTAGCTACAAAATTAGCTATATCTCTTTCTTCATGTTATTCCACCAATAAATCTCCTTAAGGTCATAATACATCTTCGTCGAACTAGGGTGAACAGGATAACATTACTCATGAGATTCAGCCAAAATTCTACTTTGTAGCACATCCATAACGGGAACATACAACATCCCTAGGTACCTTAAGATACCATCACCACCAACCTCAAAAGCCATCACCTTCTGCCTACCCATATCATCCTTGATTTGCATTAGGATGGGATGCAACAACTATTTCTTCTTTACCTCAGTACCAAGGGATGACTTCGCCACATCTTGCATAAACACACCAGTATCCCAAGAATCTAGGCGACTAACTCCAAGATTAGCCAAATATTTAATATGCTTCACTAGATCCTATTTTTCCTCTTCTACATGAGACTAACACCCTAAAGATAACCTGTAAAGAGCAACAACACCTATATTAGCCTTACCTTGATGATAATGGAGACTCATATCATAGTTCTTGAGCAATTCAAGCCATCTCCGTCACCTGAAATTCAACTCCTCCTGGGAGAAAACATATTGTAGGCTCTTATTCTTACAAAAGATGTCTACATAAATCCTATATAGTAATGCCGCCAAATCTTCAATACGAGCACCATAATTAACAACTCCAAATCATGAGTTTGATAATTTCTCTCATGAACTTTCAAATGCCTTGAAGTATACACTACTACCTTTCCATGTTGTATCAATACACAACCAAGTCCCACACGGGATGCATCATAATAAACCAAGAATATATCACTACCCTTGAGAAAAGTCAAAACCCAATGTAGAAGTTAATTTATCTTTCATATTCACAAAACTCCTCTCATAAGAATCGAACCATAGAAACTTTACCATCTTCTAAGTTAACCAAGTCAAAGGTGCAATAATTAATGAAAAGATCGCCATAGGCCTCCAATAATAACCTGCTAAATCCAAGAAACTCTGAATGTCAATTGGAGTCATGGGACTAGGTCACTTATTAACCATCCAAACTTTTGTGGATCCACCATGATCCCTTCAATTGAAAAAACCTGACCCAAAAAAGCTACAAAATTCAACAAGAACTCACACTTGGAAAACTTAGCATATATTTTTTGATCTTTTAAGGTCTGCAACATAGAACAAAGGAAATTGGCATGATCCACCTCACTCTTATAATAAACTAAAAGATCATCTATAAACTCAATCATAAACAAATCGAAGAACTAATAAAATCTTAGTTCATGAGATCCATAAATGTCGTTGGGGCATTGGTCAACCGAAATGTCATAACTAAGAACTCAAAATTGCCATACTGAGTATGAAATGTAGTCTTAGGGATATCCACCTCCCTAATGTTTAATTAATGATAGCCCGATCGAAGGTCAATCTTGGAGAAATACTTAGCACCCTAAAGTTGGCCAAATAGATAATCAATCCTAGAAAGAGGGTACTTATTCATTACATTAACCTTATTCAACTGACAATAATCAATATAAAACAAAATGAAACCATCCTTCTTATGCACGATTAGAATAGGATCACCCCATGGAAACATACTAAGGAGGATAAAACCCTTGTAAAGAAGATCCTTCAACTACTTCTTAAGCTCTTTCTACTCAGATGGAGCCATTCAATAAGGAGGGATGGAGATAGGATGATTGTTAAGAATAAGATAAATCCTAAAATCAATTTCCCTATCAGGAGAAACACCAGGAAGATCACTAGGGAAAACCTCAGGAAATTCACTTACTACTGTAACATATTATAATGAAGGATCCCCATATTTATAGTATTTAACGTAGACTAATGATAAATACACCCCTTAGAAATCAATTTTCAAGCTCTTAGATATGATGTGAACCTTTTCTTTGGCACTAGGGAACTTTGTTCCCACACAATAACTAGGTCGTTAGGGAATTGAAAGATTACCTTATAGATTCTACATTCTAAATAGGCATAATATGTGTGCAACCAATCCATTCCTAATATAACATAAAAATCTAAAATGTCTAATTCAAACAGATCCATCAAGGTTTCCCTACTACCAAAAAATACCACACAACCCCTACATACCGTTCTAGAAAATACCAAGTCACCCACTAGGGTAAAAATATAAAATTAGAACAAAATACAGTCAGGACCAAAACTAAAATGCACAACTACAACGGGGGTCTAATCTGAGGTGATTTTATGCACTTTAGTGTTGTTATCATAGCTTATTTAAGCTTTTTTTAGGACAAATTATGTGATAAATAAGTAGATAATAATATAAATAATAATAAAAGTGATTAATTATGAAATTAAAATGTTTAATGTTGTTTTCATCAAAGTTTGGATTCAAATTGATCACTTAGAGTTCAACCGAGAAAACTAGTGTTACTAGCTTGAGCTAAGTGTTTGTCTAGTCTATCATGATGGATTTTATTTTGTTAAATGAGTTCCTATGGTTTATATTATATAATTATGGTGTAAAAACTTGTTTATATTGTTTAAATTGCATGTGAATTAAGCCTAAAGTCAAAACAATAAGTTAAAGATCAATGTGGGCAAGCCTAGTCTTAGGTCGAGTTGCTAGTCCACCGTTCTTGATATTGTGCTATTTTTAGCTCTAATATTTAGTGTATGAGGGTATAGGGTTCTTGGTTATTTTATTGTGTTTGTATTTAAAGAATATACAATCTGTAACTTGAATGAGAATAACACCACAAAACCAATGACGGGAGAGGAATGCACAAGGCAAAGTGGAGGCATCAAAGGCAATTTCTAGTGAGGCAACGCGATATGGATGCAATGTGGGCCTCTAAACTCTCCAGTGGACTAATAGGCGTGACACACACCTCTACACCATATTCTGGACCAATGCAACCCCTTGATTAGCCAACACACGGCCAAATAAATGCCTTTTACTATAAATACGACTAGTTGTTCACTTTGTTTGATACCTTGGATACTTTGTACGTTTTGGAGCATTAAGGAGGGGTCTAATACTCAATTTTTTAGGATTTATTTCTCTTTACTCTATATGTTTAATATATTATATCATTTATTTAATTATTTGGATTACGATTATGTCTATTAGTTGCCAAACGCCCCCTTTCCGGGGTTAAGGCCAAGAACATATATAATTTTTAATTGAATTGAGTTTTTTTCGATTGATTATTATATTTGGTTATTTATTTATACTTTTTCAACTATTTTAAGGAGTAGATAACCTTAGAATACATATATTGTCAACCTTGTGATCTCGGGAGGGGGAATAAAAAGATAGAATATGGGGATGAATAAAGTAAGGTTCTTATTCTTTTATAAAATAGGAATTTGAATTCGCGACTAGTAAAGGGATATACCTATAATATTTTGCTAGCTCACATGTAGGATGATTCCTTCATGCATCTAATTGGAATATAGAATCCCTGCTCTACGATATAGTTGTAATATCCAAGTTATGTAGATGATTAGAAGTTGGGAGACAATGATCATATGATAAACCCTTTGAATCAACAACCAAGATAAGAAAATTAATGAATGAATTTCAATAGTGTAGTATGATTTTTTGAAGTGCCTTAACCCTGGGCTTTCATCCATTAATTATCTAAAGTCTTTACTTTTACGCACTTGTTACTTTACTTTAATTTATAGCTTTTAAATCTATATTGGTTATGTTCTCAATAATTTAATCTTAATAGTCGATCTAGAAAAGGATAGTTGTTAAATCAAGTGTATGAAGGATCGATATTTCGCATTGTAAAAGGCCACTATATTACTTGGTAAGACTACGTACACTTGTGTGTGCGATTAGACGCCACAAGTTTTTGGTGTCGTTGGAGGGAACTTGTAATTTGGAAACTATTTTTGTTTTAGTTTTACTTTTTAGATTTATTTGGTGCTTTACGCTTGGTCTTTGTTATGTATTTATAAAAAATAGGTTTACAGGCTAGTAAGTTGGCAAGGGATAGGGAATTAGTTGAAGCAAGCCCTGAACCTAAGAAATGCTTCCATCAACGAAAGAGTGAAGCAATCCTTCTCCCCTGTATCCCACAATTTTAAGAGTAACAACACAATCTTGCTCTCAAGGCTGAAGAACAAGCAGCCCTCAGGATAGTTCGAGAAGTTGTAATCCCACTTCTGACAAATTTGACCTCCCTTTTTAGAAATCAGCTGTTGGAGGTAATTTTGAGCTGAAACAGAACATGGTGCAACTTTTGATCAGTTGTGAACAGTTTATGGGGCTTTCATATGAAGATCCACATGTCTACATACAGAACTTTCTTGAGATTGGTGACACATTTATCCCTGTGGGTGTGTAAACTTATTATGTTAGGTTGACACTATTCCCCTTTTCACTATTAGGGGAAGAAAAAAAATGGTTAAACGCTAATCCAACAAGTTCAATCACAACTTGGGATGACTTAGCCCAAAAATTCCTCATCCAATTCTTTCCATCTAAAAAGACTACAAGACTTTGCAGTAAGATTATATGTTTCAAATAGAAGCTAGATGATAATTTATATTATGTTTGGGAGTAATTCAAAGATCTTCTTTAGGACTATTTACATCATCAATAGTCCAATGATGTATTAGCTCACACATTTGTTGATTCACTTAATGATAAAATAAAAATTTTGTTAGATTAAGATATTGGTGGCCAAGCATTGGAATTGACATATGATGAGCTATATACCTTATTGAACCGAATTGTATAAGGGAATCCTGAGTTGCATACTAACTCAAGAAGTTTGACAAAGAGGGTTGCAGGTGTGTTGGAGGGGAACTAATTTATTGCTATATTCGCCCAAATTACAGCGCTGCAAAATCAGATATGCAATACGAAGTTGGGTTACACAGCCTGCAATAACAGTAAATATAATTCAACTAACTACAGGTTAGAGTTAGGTTTGTGGTAATAGTGGGCATTCAACGGCTATATGTGTTGTAAATCTTAAGACTATGATGTTTGTGGGAAATGTTCAAAGGCTAAATTATAGGAATGCCTATATTTTGAAGTGGCACACTTAGCCTACAAATCTATTATGGAACAACCAGCAGTAGTTTCAGCAGCAGCAAGTTAAAGGGAATCAGGCCACAACTTAGACTAGTAATGTGGAAGAGATCTTGAAAAAACTTATGGCTGGCTAAGCACAGTTGGCAACAAATATAAAGAGTTAGTGGGAATATATGAAGACTCAGTATACAGTTACAAGGAACTTGGAGTTTTAGGTTAGGAAGATGCAACAGTCACAAAATTCCAAACCCCAAGGTGGTTTTCCAAGTACTACTAAAACTCCTAAACAAGTAATTGTAATCACATTAAGGAGTGGTAAGAAGGTTAATAAAGAACCTCCAAAGGAAACTATGGAGGTCGATGCTGATTTAGTTCCTAAATAGGTAGATGACCTGTCTACTAAAGATATGAGAAAGTCTAAGTACTCGAAACCCAAAGTTACTGAAGAGGTAAAAAAGAGACTACCAGCACCATTCTTAAGAGGATGATACCGAAGGAGGATGAATGCTTTAAGAAGTTCTTTTATATGTTCAAAGAGCTTTATATTAACCTCGTCTCTTAGATATTTTGTAGAGAATGTCTAAGTACTTGAAGAAAGTGGTAACTAATAAGGTTAAGTTTTAAGATGTTAAGATAGTAGCATTCACTAAGGATTTTAGCTCTGTGGTGATGCAGAAGATGCCCAAAAAGCTCTTAGACCCCTGGAAGTTCACCCTCTCTATTAAAATTAGGAATAGTGAGGTGATCCACACACTTAGTGACTTAGGGAAAGCGTCAATTTGATGCCCCTATATTTGTTCAACACTTTGGATTTGGGGAAGTTGAAACCATGCTTTGTGTTACTGCAACTTGCAAACGGGACCACAACCCATCCTAAAGGAGTCATAAAGTATGTTCTAATCATGGTTTGTAAGTTTATTATTTTTGCTGACTTTATTGTTGTAGATTTTTAGACAGATAAAAAAGTACCAATCATTTTGGTGCTTCCATTCTTGGTGATGGGAGGAGCTTTAATAGATGTGAGAGAGGGCATGCTCACAATGAAGCTATATAAGGAAGAGAAGGTTTTCATAGTGTACAAACCAATCAACACACTATCCTATTATAAAGATTTGTGTATGATTACTATGGATGAAGGGGATAAGTGCTGGGTGATGGAGTCTATTCCAAAAAAAAACTCTTCAGACTTTTTCATTAAGCAGCCTATTCCCCAATCGCCTTGTCCTGACATGATGTAAATTGATGAGCTTGAAAAGGCTAAAGTTGAGAGAGTTGTTAACCTTGAGATTTCACACTCAATAGGTCAGAAGTAAATAAAAAATGGCATCTTTGTGTGAGAAAGAGGCTGAAGGAAAATGGATGAGTCATAGATTGGGTCGTTCTGCTACACTAAATAAGGTGCTGCTTCAATGAAACCAAAGTTAAGGTAGGTTTTATTTTTTTAGTATTTTTGTTTCTGCTCTACTAGTTTTTGTTTTTGTTGAGTCACAGGTTGAGGGGATGTCTGAGTACCAAACAATCTCAGCTAAGGAGAATGGAAAAGACTAAGTATGGGTTCCCTGGACCTTTTTGATGTGTAACGATGCTACTAGCTTGGCTACAGTCACTAGGGAGTAGTTCTACCTCTACCTTTTAATGTATACTTTAGGGACAAAGTAGATTTTTAAGTGATGGTGTGGGAATTCCCATTTGAAGTGTAAATTTAAAAAATTTTGTGTTAGGAGTAAGTAAGATATTCTCATTAGTGATATATTTGATGGCATGATGCAAGTGTTTTGATGGTAAAAGTATGTTGATTGTGTGAATTTCTTCTGTTAAGACTCCTAGGCTCATGTTTAAGACTCTTTTAGTTTTTAGCTTAATTGGAATTAATGTTATTGTTTGGTTGAGATTCTATGATGATCCTACTTGAGTTAAGCATGCGCCATGCATGATATGAGGTCTTTGGATATTCCTTGTTGCACTTAATGCTATAACTTGCCTGGTGTGTGTAAAAAATAAAATAAAAAGTGTGGGTTTAGGAGATGATATCGGTATTTCTTTGATAGCCTCATTTCATACCTCTTTTTTACCTAAACTTGTGCATTCTCCTAGTTAAATCCTAATTAGCCTTTAGCTTTTCCTTTGGCAGCCTTATATGTAGCCTCATCCCCTTCTTTGATTGACCTCAATTATATCTAAAGCTCTAAAGTACATAAGTGTACAAATAATTGAGCGAGGGGTTGGAAATTCAAGTAGGAGAAAGATGAAATTGAAGCCCTAAAATAGTAATTATTTGTGTATAAAAATTGATGTCTAGTGGTTGGGAGTTAACAAATGAAAAGAATAAAAATTTGTTCAAATTGAATCGCTTGTATATTGAAAATACTGCCCCCATAGTTTTGGTGAATGAGCTGAATGATATGGGTCAAAACAAAAGATATAGGTAGATAAAAGTGGTTAAAGTTGATTGTTGAAGGTGAATTAATTGTAACATGTGATGTATTAAAGCGCTCTGGGAAGTTAGTAACTATTCTTGGCCAAAATAGTTCAAAACCGTCCCTTAGCCTACATTGCAATCATTAAATACCTATTCGATCCTAAGTTGGAACATTCTGATATTATTTGAGTACTACACTACGGGAAAGCCTATGGTTCATCATTTGTAACTCGTGAATTATTTGTAATAGTGAGCAAAATTTGATTCTTGTACCCATCTTGTTATGGATTTAATAATTGTGAGTGATTATGATGACTCTATTGTTGTAAGGGCACAAGTTTGATGCGTATGGGTGATTTGTATGATATTCTTTATTGAACAATTTGCATGAGTTTTCCAACTAGGAGAGTCATTCTTGAGTCTAGGGTGATTTGCAGTAGTATTCTTGAGCTATCAATTGTGTATGTAACATGCTTAGGGTAGAAACTTGTATTCTATGTAGTAATTATAGTACTAGATTTATTGACTTTCTTTTAGTATAAGTGTGGATTCACCGCAACTTATGATTCTTAGAGTAAAGAGTTGTTCGATGACAAACAAGGCTTTAAGTGTGGGGTGGTGATCTGAGGTGGTTTTATGCACTAGGTGTTATTATCGTAGCATATTTAACCTTGTTTTGAGGACAAATTGTGTTCTTAATGAGTATATAATGATATAAATAAGCAACAAAGTGTTTATGTTATTACAATCTTTAGAGGTGTTTTCAAAAAAGTTTGGATTAAAATTGATCACTTAGAGTTAAACCGAGAAAATTAGTGCTACTAACTTAAGCTAGGTATTTGTCTATTCTATCGTGATGGATTATATTGTATTAAAAAAGATCCAATGGCTTATATTGTGTAATTATTTTGGAAAAAACTTGTTTTTAGTGTTTATACTTCAAGTGAATTAAGACAAGAGTCAAAACAATACGTTAAAGATCAATGTGGGCAAGCCTAGTCTTAGCTTGAGTTTCTGATCCACCATTCTTGATATTGTGCTATTTTGAGCTCTAGTATTTAGTGAATGATGGTGTAGGGTTATTTTTAATTTGATTATGGTAATATTTTAAGAAAATATAATCTGTAAATTGAAGGAAAATAACACCACAAGACCAATGATTGAAAAGGAAGGCACAAGGCAAAGTGGAGGCGTCAAAGGTAGTTTCTAGTGAGGCAACGCGATATGGATGTGATGTGGATCTCTCCCCCTTGAAGTAACAAGCGTGGAAAACTCATCTCTCCAGTGAACTAAGATACGCGATGTATACCACTCCCCCATAGGCTGGACCAATGCGACACCTTGCTTAGTTCACACACGGCCAAATGACTTTTACTATAAATAGGATTCATTGTACACTTTGTTTGATACCTTGGATAATTTGTACGTCTTGGAGATTCAAGGAGGGGCCGATACACACTTATTTTAAGTTTTATTTCACTTTACTTTAGATTTTTAATATATTATGTCATTGATTCGATTATTTGGATTACGGTTATGTCTATTAGTGGCTAAACGCCCCCTTTCCGGGGTTAAGGCCATGAACATGTTTACTTTCACTTTGAATGAAGTTTGTTTGGATTGCTTATCATATTTGGTTGTTTATTTATCATTTGTCAACTATTTGAAGGATTATCTAACCTTTGAATACATATATTGTCGACCTTGTGATCTCGGGAGGGGAATAGGAAAATAGAACGTGGGGATTAATAAAGTAAGGTTCTTATTCTTTTATAAAACAAGGAATTTGAATTAGAAACTAGGATAGGGATATACCTAGAAGCCTTTCTTGGTTCACATGTATGATGATAGCTTCATGAATCTAATTGGATTATTACATCCTTGCTGAACAATGTAGTTGTAATGTCCAAGTTAGGTAGACGATTAGAGGTCAGGAAACATGATCCTGCGATAAACCCTATGAATCATCAACCAAGATAAGTAACTTAACAAATGAAGTTCAATAGTGTAGTATGATTGTTCCAAGTTCCTTAACCCTGGGCTTTATCCATTGATTGTCTAAAGTCTTTGCGATTATGCACTTGTTACTTTCTTTAATTTATAACTTTCAAAAAGCTATTTCTTATGTTTGCACTAATTTAATATTAATAATCGAGCTAGAATAGGATAGTTTTTAAAACAAGTCCCTGAGGGATATATATTCAGCATTGTAAAAGGCCACTGTATTACATGGTGAGACCACGTACACTTGCATGTGCTCTTAGGCGCAACAAGTTCACATAAGAAAGGGTAGAACCCAGATCAACTAAATAATACAAATCATAAGAGAAGAGTCGTAACATACCAGTTATGACATCAGACGATGCCTCAGAGTCTTGACGGGTAGTGAGAGAATACAGGCAATTTCGGCTAATGACGGAGCCAGAAGTTGAACACTTTGGTGCAAAATCTGATGAAGTAGAAATGGGAACCTGGTTGGCCCCAGAAGCAACCTTTGAAGGACAATTCTGCTGCAAATGACCAATCATACCACATCTAAAACACTGATTCTTCCCCTAATCACAGAAACCATGATGCAACTGACCATAAAACTTGCAAGGAGGATATAATGGAGCCGACTGGTCCCCACTAAGCTAAGATTTATCACCCTAGGCCCTATAACCATCACCACTTTGGAAACACCAATCTCTAAACAACTTCAAATAAGGTGCACTAGTCATCAAATAGGATCTAGACTTACCCCACTTCTTCTTGGACTACTTCCTACTATCTCTACCTCTCTATTGCTGACCTCCTCCCTAATTTGAATACCAAAATTTCATACTATGCCTCTACCATATATCTGTTTGCCTCTTCTTCTCCTCTTCAACCTACTTCATATATACCACAAGTCTAGTGATGTCCATATTCCTATCCAATAAGGCGGCCTTGCTCTCCAAAATCAACTCATGGGATAAACTAGAAGCAAATTTCCTCATTCTAGCCCTCATACTAGACACTAGCTCAAAAGCATACCATGACTATTGGTGGAATATCAAGGAATACTCCTTTATTCTCATCCTTCCTTATATAAAATTCAAAAACTCCTCCGCTCTAGCCTCCCTCAACTCCTGAGAAAAGAAACGGAAAAGAAAGGGACTGCAGAAGTCATCCTATAAAGAAGACTCAACATCATCTCCCCTAAGATGCTCCCACTCCTTATAGTACTGGTATACCACATTCTTCAACAGATAAACAATGAATTTCACCCTATCTACCTTATTAGCATGCATAATTTAAAAGATCTTCTCCATTTCTTCTATACAACTTTGAGGATCCTCCTCAACCCTAGTATTAGTAAAATTTAGAGGGCTTAGCCTCATAAACTAGCCAACTCTAGTGGCCTCAGATGAACTTCCAACATTACCAGTAGTAATCGACTGACATGACTAAGATGTTACCAACTGAGTCAACAGATGAATGGATTGGCAAAATTCAACATTAGTAACATCTCCCTGAGATCGCTGAGTATGAGTGCCACTAGTTTGAGAAGGATCAGTAGAGATAGGTGGAACTCTGCGGGGACAGTTAAAAGCAACGACCATATATCGAGTTTATCCCTAGGAGTAGGACAAACTTCATCCTCATTGTCCTCAAGCGGGTCAGATGAGTTTCCATGAGCTTCAGATTTTCTTGGGGGAATGATCTAGAATGTGAATAAATGGGAATTAGAGGAATTCAACACCTTAGACTTTATAGCCCAAAAATAAGACAACAAGAAAGAGAAACATTCCAAAATTTCTTGTAGCCTTTCTCTTATAAGTGTTGTATACTACATACCCATAAAAGAGACTATGCTTGACACGGCTTTGGGGAAACCCCATGAAATTGAAATATAGGTTTTGATACAAACTTTGACATAACCTGAACTAGGGCCAAGTTACGATGGGAATCTCAAGTCTATCGAGGATCGAAGATAGCCCCTTGAGCCTATTCCAACATGACAGAAAACACCTAGAAGTTGATGAATACCAATATAAATCAAATCATGAAAGAAAAGCTTCAAGGTCTATATAAAATAAAAATCCAAATCTATCCACAATTTAAAAATCCAAGAACAAATGACAATCGTAATACCCAAGTCCCCAATTGTCCAACAAAGCCTCTAACAAAAAATTGAGTACGAATAAAGTGTATAAATATGCCCCTGACCATAGCCAAAATAAATACAAAATAAATTCTATGACATAAGAAACAAAACATGAAATAATGTCTTTCAAATAATGGAAGCTCACTATTTCAAGCCAACTTACTAGCCAACCACAAACACCTGATCACTATGCAGGAGGAGTTAAAGTACGACCAACTCCTGTATCATATGGGGATAAAACGTCTGAAGTTTGTTAGCAGTTGGAGTGCTAGCATGTAAATCAGGGATAGGGGAACAAATAATGCCATGCATGATAATTCAAAACTTTCAAAATCTAATGCACATAACAATATGTAAATACACACACACACACATATATATATATATCATGTTGTATAGTGAACAATGCTTAACATGAACGTTTAAAACTTTGGCCTAGATTGTGTATCTTAACCATCATAAAATTCAACCATGGGCTACATGGTTCAGTTTCACCCCCTGAATAGGAACCAGTGCGTGTCAACCGCACGTACTAGAGATATCATAGAAGGGTGGCGATTTTAACGTACCCTTCTCCCTCCATGATACATATATACATATATACACTTGGGGGATTCCTTTATACCCCACAAGAATGCGGTCAGTAAGACCAACCCTCACATCGGTAAATATGAGTTTCCAGTATCATCCCTTTAGACTCACACCTTCACGACTAGCTATACAACACGTATTAATGCCCAATTAAAACATTTTACACATAACCTATCTACTAATTCTAGGGTTAAATTAATAAGTCATTATTAAGTGGTATTGTCATATCAACTATAGATTCTAAGAAAAGTCATTAGCCAACACTTAGGGTATTCCTTCGTACCCCGTAGCCTCCATTATTAAAATTATTAGGGGGATTCTATCGTACCCTGCAAAGTTTTCTTAAATATTCACTTATGGGATTCCATCATGCCCTACAAGGTTTTCAAAACAATCCTTAACCATTTAACCATTTATAGCATGCATTAGTTTCAAAGTGAATATGCCAAACCAAATTAGATGGCAAAATCTCACTCATTGACAATTTTACTAATAGGTTGAGGGCACATTATTTCCAAATCATATATCAAGGAAAAATCATCAAATTGGGGATTATCTATGACCCCTCCAGTTAATTATCATTCCCATGCATCCCATAATATTCATAAACATTCATAAAGAATGAATTTTTCATATTAAACCATGGAAAATCTATTTAACGACCAATCATGTCAAACACCCTCAACTATTTCAAAACTCACATAAAAACCATGTCATAATAATCAATTTATGCCAATAAGAAAATGTAAGTTCAAGGGATAGATATACATGCTTTAAGTGCCAAAAAATTTAAAGAATCCCACACCCTTAGGACTATATATGATCATCTCCTCAATCCCTAGCCCTGAGTTGAAAAGGGAAATTTTAGAGAGGATGTTTACGAGTGAATAATTACCTTTGCATATTGAAAAACATATGAGAATTGGTCCTTGTGTGTTTTAAAAGTTGTGTACGAATGAAAGTTCCTTACTACCCTTCTCTCTTTTTTAATTAAACAAAACAGCCATAAAAATACATAGGTCCACATCACGGTGACTACCTTTCTCGCCGCGGGACTACTGTAGAGGCTTACTATCTCTGTGACCCAAAACTATCTTGAACCCCATCAGAAAATTTTAAAACTTTCTTGGGTTACCCTTTCTACATCCCCGAACATGATTTGAGTCAAAAATTAATATTTTAAGCATGGGAAGGCTAAAAATAAAATACCTAAATTTGACGGTGTTACAATTACCTCCCAAACAGAGCTTGTTTAAATTTCAAGACAACATCATGACATGATATGGGTACCTTGATTACTCTAAATTCATCAATGTACTCAAAGTATTAACCTCCTAATTCATCAACACAATGTATAGCCAACACCAACCTCATGTTAGTTGTCTGTTTCATAGTTCTATGGATGTTGAATATGACTTTCTCATTATTCACTCTAAACATAAGCTCTCTTTTCTCCATGTCAACCATCGATCTACCTGTATCCCCTAATGGTCTTCCCAAGCATATGGGCATTTTGAAGTCTACTTTACAATCTAAGATAACAAAGTCAGCATAAAAAGTAAAGTTGTCAACTTTCACCAATGCATCTGACGATATGCCTATGGGTTTCTTAACTATACGATCTGCGATCAATAACCGCATATTAGTAGGTCTAGGGTATCAATCCCAACTTTTTAAATAATATTAGTGGCATCAAAATTAAATTGGCCCCTAAGTCACAACTACTCTAGCAAATGAATATGTCCTAATGATGCATGGGATCATGAATGCTCCTGGATCACCCTTTTGCTGTGCCAGAGATCTAAAAGTAATTTCACTACAATGGTAAAAATCTTTAACGTCCTCAAAACTAATGGCTCTTCTCTTCGTCACCAGCTCTTTCATAAACTTGGCATAACTAGGTGTCTACTTAAGAGCCTCAAGGAGAGGGATGTATAGACTTAATTCTTTCAGCATTAAAATGAACTTTTTGGATGTCCTTTCTTCCTTCTGTTGTTTCAACCTCTAGGTAAATGGTGAGAGAGGTTATGGGATTGTCTTTACTTTAGGCTATTTGACCTTTTCTTTACCTTTGCCCCCAGCATTACCATCAACACTTATTAATTTTTTGGACTCCATATTAGGTGTCGCATCAACCACAGTACTATCATTCCTCATCTAAACAAAAAACAACAAAGGGGATCAACAGTTGACTTACCACTACAAGTTATAATGGTTAGACAGTTACCGTCATTTTTTGATTTTGAACTGTGTTGCTTGGAAGGGTACCCGACTACCTCTGATTCAAAGTTGCAGACATTTATCCAAACTATTGCTTTACTGCATTATTAATGTTGCATTAGACACAACCTTTTGGGTCAATCCTAAGATATCAATGTTAATCCCCTTGAGGCTAATTTCTTTACTTTCTTGACCCTTTACTAGTTTAGACAACATGGCCTTCATCCTTGATTCAGTGTCCCAACTGAAAGGTGGAACATACACAACACCCTTCTCTTTGTAGTTATCCTTCCTTCTCTATTCATCGTAACATTCTCAGTTCTAATCTTTGTACCAATCCTTATAGTAGTTTCAACCTTGGTTCCCATGATCCTTGTCTCTTTAACCTGCCAATTATCGATCTATATACTTAGCCTCTTCATCTATATTAGAATCATAAGTTTTAGAGGTCTTACCTTGCATACCCATTGTACTCATTTTTTCAGAATTCATAGCTATGAACTGTGTCATTAGTATACCAATCTTAGTTTTAAGTTAAGCAATCTCTTGTGCCACAGTATCATCAATAATTCTGTGGTCACTAGAAGCTCCAATACCATAAGTTCCCACACCCCTCTCAGCCTGCTATGTATTCCATCCTTAGTTGATGAGAGAGATATGGTCTAACAACTTAGAATTTATTTCCCATCGCAGATGCATAAATGCACTCCGCCAGTGATAATGCCTATCATAGTCTTTGAAATGGAATTCAGGCCTCTATAAAAGATCTCTAATAGATTGTTCCCCAAAATCAATTATTGGTACCATGCTCAACTTCTTCTTAAACCAAGATCGAGCCTTATACATTGAGTCAGATTACTAAAGATATATCTCGTCTTTCAGCTGTAATATCCTGGTCAGACAAAAGAAGTAGTTTAAAAACTACCTCTATAACTTATTCCAAGTAGTAATCAATCCTCAAAGAAATTCCCCCAACCACAATGAATCTTCACCAGTCAATAAAAAAGGGAACAACCTGAGTCTGAGTGCCTCCTGTTCAACCCTACGTATTATGTATAAACAGTAGATCCCAATAAATTTTGTAAGGTGCATGATTGCATCATTTATTAGCAAGCGCACACACGTACCTTTTAGATTCAACAGTTGGATTACGACACTAGTAATGTTGGACTTTATACCTGGTGACAATATATGAGGAATGATGGCTCCTTTCTCAGCAAGCTTAATATACCCCATATCCTCCTCTATATCATCATATGGTTAAAACTACAGATATGCAGGGATTACTGATAACGCTCAATCTACAGCTCTCGTGGGAGTGTAAAGCGGTCGTTAGCAAATATAGAACCCAACCTGGGTTGGGTATCGATCCCACAGAGAATAGCTTGGCCAACAAGCAAGAGAAATTACTAGACTTTTAGTGCAAGTCTCGTAGGAAAGGGGGGATTGTAGTATGTAACCAAAACAAGAATGTAAGAACTGAAAATAGCAAAATAAAGAGAGATTGTCACGTGTGTTGTAAACAATGAGAATTGAGGCGTTGGGGTTATGTCCACCTTCTGAGGTATACGTCTCTATTGGCTATGAGTGTGTAGAGTCTTGACATGTAATTGCTTATAGAGAATTGTAGTCGATGGTAAATCCAAGCGTCTCTCGACCTAAACAAGGACTATTTCACTTTAACTCTCTCGAGCTTAAAGCGTGACTAACGGTACGAATTCTCCAAGAAGTTAGTCCAGGTACGGCACTAGCTTTTTAATAGGAAAGGGTGTCCTACTACCTTGACATTATCTCTTTTCCAGACAAATAACTTTTCTCTCGAACAAGTCAGATGTTAGACTGGCGTTGGTCTATGCGTCTTCTTTTCTAGACAAATAACCTTTCTCTCGAACAGGTTAGATGTTAGAATGGCGTGTTCTTGTGTTTGAACCGCAAAGAATGTAGATTTAAGATGAAGAGAATAATGATATAAGCAATATACTTGTCTTGAACTCACAAACTCATAGCTATAGATAGTAACTCATTCGGCTTCCATAACCCCAACTAAGAGATTTAGTTACCCATGAATGCGAAGGATATCACGTTTTGCATGGTGGATGGCGTGAATAGTAGGTGTTTGGCGTGTGGTTTTAGTGATTCCGTAGCAAGTAACGATTCTCTTGTTGTGGAATTTAAGAGTAGAAGAATGAAGAATTGAGAATGGGTTGTAGGAAGATGTCTTAATTGTAAGGAGATGAATGAATTGTCAGAATGTCTCCCCCCTTTTTTTTCTCTCTAAAATCTCTAACATGATAGGGTATTTATAATACTCCTATCCTACTCCTACTAAACTAATAAATAACCAAATCCTAATATACTAATGAAATCCTTGACCCAATTGTACTAGGGTAAGGTTACAAAATTATAATCCAAATAGAATGATGAAACACATAACCTAATTGCACTAGGTTAATGTATTATGGCAAAAATCCAGCTTTGTGTCTGTAAGTCCCAAAGTCTTCAGAAATGCTGTTTTAGCCCGGGACAGATTTTCCATGCAGCAGATTTAGTCCTTTATGCGTCCAGCTCCTTTCCATCTCGTTTGTGAGCTTTCTTTTGCGTCAAGTAAGCCATAAATTGCTGTATTTTGCATCATTTATACCTGAAACTTTCCTAATCACATTTGTTAGCTCATTTACAGGAAAAAGGACTAAAAGTGTACGAAATAGATAATTAGTTCTCGAAACTAGGCTAAAATATGGGCAAAATATATTGATATAGGCGCGTAATTTCGCCTATCATCAATTACTTAAGCTCTACCCTTTATTTCCCTATTTAGATTTCTATCTAGTCGTTTTTGATGATATGATTATTTCCTTAACCTTGCTTGCTCTACCTCATGATATATACATTAGGAATCTTTTTCCCTACTTTAGTTATCTTAATTTTCTAATAATCTAACCATTCTTTAATCAACAATAACCTTAATGTCTCTAAAAAGAGAGGGAGGTAAACTGGTACGATCATCTTAAACCCTTTCAAGATCACCTTCTCTTACGTGCTTTGTCATTCTATGAGTCAGTTGTAGGATTCTCTCTAGGTTAGGATTAAAAAGGAGTAATATATTGCCTTTGATGCTTGTGTTAGGCATACAATAGAGTACACCCAACTAAAAATCAAAAACAAATACCTAAAAACATTAATAATTTCAATCAACAACTCAACACTATAATTCCCCAAAAATGGTTCAAAAATTTTGATAACGCCCAAACTACGCATCTAATTTAAAGTTAGAGCGGTCATTGTCAAGTAAAGTAACCAGGCTAGTTTGGGGATTATCCCATAGGGAATACGTGGAATTATCTCTCTAGATGGCTTAAATTAACTGGCAATACCAAAAAGTAAATGAGGAGTTGTAATGTGAACAGTAGAAAGTATCAATACTTAAATGCTTTGATTGTAAATATTCAGAAATGGACATTAGGCTTTTGCCCCCCCTGGCTTCTAACTCTATAGGCTTCTCATGTTGAATCCAACTATTAAACTACTATGCATGTAGAATCTGACAAGTGAGGCATCGCCAACAGCCTCTTGACATACTTTAGGGAATTTCACTCATTTCCTCTTAGTTTCAGAGTGTCATATTAATATCCCTTGCCTTGGATCCCAGTTTTAACTATCTACTCTCGGTCTCAAGTTGATTAGATAAAGAGAATTATCTTTAGTAGATAGTTTTGGTTATCTTATATCAATAATAAACTCCAAATAACTATTTTGATCTCCTTTTCCCAATGTCTACCTCCTCTCGGGTTTGTAGTGAATATAGGTTATATCCTAACATCTTTAACCATTATCAAATTAATAAGCATAAAGAAACTGTAATTCATGCAGCAACAATACTTCTACAAAGATTGAACACTTTCTCTACTTCATTAATTCGTTAAGGTTTTCACAACCCTAGCAAAGGGAATTCTCTGCTCATCGTTGTGAAACAATTAATAGAATTTATATTTTAAAGCATTAAATCGATATCAGAAATATTAATGTCAAAAACCTAAAGTCTAGAATTGAATAATCAACCAAAGTGAAGAACAAAGCCATCCAAAGATCAAAAATGAGTCTCCAAATCGAATATATTTTATAAGTATCAAGAGTGTATAACCTAACTAAAAAATCAAAAGGGTATTTATAGAGTACAAGGAAGTCCTAAATAGAAGAGAAAAATTGGAGTTGGTGGCCACCTAATGGGACACATAAGGGTTGTATATGACACCTAACCATAGGTTGTCCCATGTATGTGTCAGGCTCTTCAAAAACTCTTGAAACTCTCTATATTTTTCTTTTATATGACAAACATTCACACCTATGAACCGTAGGTGGCACCTGGGGGTTGTATAATTAGTATGGTTTTTTTTTCTCTGCTTTTGTGTCTCTATATCCAATCCTCTGACACATACTCTGGCACATACACTTAGTAGGTAGTACCTACGGGACGTAGCTTCCCAGGTAGTTAGCCCAAACTTCAATTTTCATCCTTATATTCAGTTTATCTCCCAAAACCTAGTTTTCTGCAAAACATAACACAAAACACATCATATCTAAAAAAAGACCTACCTTGCATATTTACATTGTTTTAAGCATCGAAAGTGTTATAAAACATAGCACATCAGATAACCTTTAATGGGTGTGCCAAAGTAATTTGATTTTATAATTGAATTCATGTGATTTCAATTAGGGTTCATACCTAATTTCCATGTTTTTTAAAATTATGACACTATCATGCAATTAAAGTTCAGCTTGCACAATAATTTACACTTACTCATGTTTTTACTTACCTGATTGTTATTATGAGAAGAATTTTATTATTTTATATAAATTTCTATAAGATTATAAATATATATTATTTTTAGCATGATTTAACCAATTTACAAATAAGAGCATATGAATTTATCACGATTCTCTCAATTTACAAGAAGTTAGGATTTTTTATTTTAGATTACTATAGTATGATTCAGATTTTTTATTTGATCTTATGATCTTAGACATGATATGAAATTCACTTAGTTATTTATGTGAATGATTTGTTAACAGAAGCAGGATTGGTTTTTAGATTTAAATACCCATATGCTTATTTTAAGGTGAATTTCTTTATTATGAGCATACATTATATATATTTTGGGAGTATTATTTAAAACCAATAGGGGAATGTGGGTTAAGAACATCATATTTTCTAAAAACTATGGGTCACCATAGGTTTAGGGGCCTTACGAGAGAGAATCCCCCTTGGATAATATAGGATTAGTTTAGTGATCACTCTAATTTAGTTCAGGTTCTATTCTGATGAAAAGGATATAACAACCCTCCTCAATATGGGTTAGGCATTGGACTCCATTCCATCTCACATGGTTTATGTCGGTTATAAGAATCTACCATAGAAAAAAGTATTTTAGAAACTTAGTGTAAAGACTCACAGTCTTGTTCAGAAATTGTTTTATGAGATTTTAGATTTTAGTATTACTTGTGATTAAGGTATGTAGTTTTACACTTAACCTTTATGGTTTTAAAGTACATTCATATTCAACTTTATGTATCTCACAGATAAGAAAATTTTTAAAAACTAAGTGTAGTAACTAACCCATCTTATCATATTATGTTTGTTATTCATGTTTTAACAGATCTTAGTCTTCACTTTATTTTAGCATCTTGGTGGACGTACTTGCACTTAGCATGCGTGTTTTAAGATTTCACATTAATTAAATTTTACTTATTGAAATCACCCTCACTCACTTAGTACATTCAAGAAGTACTGACCATATATACATCTATGTGGCTATATTATTTCATAATGTATGTACTAATTGTACCCCACACATCATGTAAGATAGTTCACAACTTTCAGTTAGTAGATAATGAGTTCTCTTGATTCGAGGACTCGAGTCAACAATAGATTCATATTATATATTTTATTCATTTGTATTGATTAAGGGTAGTTAAGGGTCATTTCATGACTACCTATAGTTAGTATTTGTAGAGGATTTCATAGGCAGCTAGTCAGATTTGATGTATTTAGTTTCAACTTTCTTTTGTATAAGCTAGTGATGTTAATGTTTTAAACATTTTAATATTGAACAAGTTCAGCTAGTGACATCTCTTTGACATATTATTTCTAGTTTTACTTATTTATTTAGTTTCTCACAAATTATGCAAATATCATGGATTATATTAGGATCACTTGTGGTTTTAAGCACCATGTGACATCTAATGGGTAGTCTTGGGGTGCTACAAACTTTGTATTAGATCAAAGAGTTTAAGTGTTCTATGATGTCTATGAAGCCGTGTCTAGTAGAGTCTTGTGAAATAGTACAATGGTGTTTGTACTTTTCTTTGAGATGTTATTAGGAATTTAAGAAATATTTCCTTTCTTTCATACTCTAGATCATGCAGTAAAGTTGTTCTCTAAAAAACTTCTGTCGGTTTGTGTGCTACTCCACAATTCTCCATCTATAACTGATTCTTGAGACAACATAAGTAGTAAATCTTAAATTCCTCTCGATATGATGCTCTCAGATTAACTATCAGAACCTTCAGAAATAAAATAAAGGGATTGAAAGGAGCTCGCTAGTGTGTTATAAGTACTTTAAGAAAAAATCTTATGTCCTCATCCATATGAGTAATATAATTAAGATAGAATATGATATGTATTCAGATTCACATTAACCCTTCAATCTAGATAGTGTTCATGAGAGGAGATAGTATGTACCTAGATTGTTAACTAGAGTTTACATTTTGAGGGATGGTGTAACTTAGGATGTTATGATCCATAAGTAGTAGAACAAATTTAGAATTGAAAGTATGGATTTAGAAGTGTAGTGACAAAAGAGGTGGGGATAGTGATTGATTGAAAGTATATAAATAAATCTATTCACACTATTGAGTTAGTATTCAGGTGATATGTTTTTTATTGTTAACTACAGGGTAGTGAGTATGGGGAACATTTCATGATGAAAGGTAAAGAAGGAGTTCATATTTAGGGTGACCTAGAATATGATTGAAGTAGAAAGGGAGTCCTTAATGGTATCTTATTGTGTTAGAAAAGATAGTTCACTAAAGTATTAGGTTGTTAAGGATTGCTAATCTATGTTTTCCTTAAAATCATGAAAAGGAAATTTCTTGATGCTTGTAGTGCTATGAATATATGTATATGTATGGATGGATAAGTAGTAATAATATGTTAAAGGGGAATGAGCTAATGCATTATATTAAGATAGACTGTAAGATTACTATTAATTATTGTTATTAAGAGGCACTAGGGGGCTAATGTTTCTTGATATTTTGCCAAACAAGAGTTGTGTGTGAGGTTGTGGTTAATCATGTATAGTAATAGAATCGAAGCTTGAAATGTAGACGTCATCAAGTTCAATATAATGATCATCAAGATAGAAATAATTATTGCATGGGTTAGTGATGCTAGTTATATGAAAGTGACCACTAGGCTTGAAATAGTGTATGCATGAATATAAGTTCATTCATCTACAATTAAGTATGATGGTGTAGGTATGATGTAGAGGTGTACCCAAGGTGATATCAGGCTGCATTATTTTCTATGTTTTTAAAATATCGTTTGTGCTTAGATAGTACCCTTGAGTTGCTATGTGTGAACAAGGCTAGTTATATAGTACATAGTCTTCTAAATAGCTATGTTATGGGATATAGGTTGTTGATGTTGGTTATTTTGATGTAATGGTAATTCTCATGGTTTAGGGAGAAATATAAGTTTAGAGATATGATATTAGTAGGATATGAAGAAAAATAGGCAAATTGGGTAGTTAGTGGGCATGTATGTTTCCCAGGAGAGTATAAGTGTATGATGATGATTATTGAAGCTAGAGAAAGTTAAGGGTCGTATATAAGAAAGGAGTGTCCAAGAAAAAATATTGGTATTTCCCTAATATGGTTTATATCGTATGAGTTGAGCATTCTTATGTAGACCTTTATAGGGAAGAAGTTACGGCTTAGTCTTAAGGATATTGAATAAGCCCATAGTCTTAGAATATCAGCTTTAATCTACGAGGGAGATTATAGGGTGAAGATGAAAATTATGTTCTGAGAATGATATTTTGATGCATGTCAATAAGATTTGTGATGAGATTGGCATATTCATTTCCTTGGATTTCAGTCATTACGGCACCCTATCTATGTCTTGTGTGATAGAGCCATCCCTCTGACCAATGCTTATATATTCATACATATTTATATTCATTCTTAATTCCAAGTAAAAAAAGCAATAACTTCACTATAATGCCCCATAAATACACCTTGGATTGCATACGGTGCTCATAGTCCTAATAAACCTCAAGCTAACCCATAAGCCGGTACCTGCGGTGAGCACTGAAGAAAACAGAAAACAAAATAACATGTACAAAATTTAACAAAAACACCATAATATTTTAAATACTGAAACACTTAATTAAAACATAGTTATGGAAGCGTCTGAAAACAATACTGAGAAGACTGATAGTAACGACTAATAAACTGACTATCTGAAATAGTTTGAAAAGCCTCTAACTAATTGAGGATTTAATGGGACAAGCCCTCAACTAACTCCTACTGAATACTGTGCTGAAAGACTAAAATAAACATAAACGGTCCTCAATATATGAGGAATCAACACGGCAACTACTTCTAATATTCTTGAATATCTAGGCACTATTGGAAACTCGTGCATCCGAACCTATGATATAAGACATCATAGCACAAAAAATAAGTATACGATCAGTAATTTGAATATACCGGTATATGATTTGAGGTTAGTTTAATACCCTGTACTTCTACCTAGCTTGAAATCATCCTGAGAATGTTAGAAACTTACTTTGAAAGATGTATCCATTTTTGTACACATAGAATTTTTAATAATTTCACTTTTTGTTGAGTGGGAAATTGAATTAGCTTTCCAACGACATAAATTTTATCCAAATCCGGTATCGGTGTAGAAAGTTATGACCAAAATACAAAAAGCAGTCAAAACTACCCAGGTGCAACGGTGAGAGCCGACGGATAGTCGAGCTAGTGATGGACCATCACCCAAGCCATCTCAGCGGAGATAGTGAGACCAAATTCTTCCTAAGAGCGACGGCTCAGGACAACGAACCATCGAACTAGTGATGGACCCTCACCCAAGCCGTCATAAGAGAGGTAGTGAACCCCTATTCTGCCTAGGTGCGACGGTCAGGACTGACGGACCGTCGACCCAGTGACAGACCATGAACCAACCATCGTATATTTCATTCATTTATTTAAAGCCATTTTTAAAAGGGTAATTGGGTTTTTTTCATCCGTTTTAACCCCTAATTATTTCAGACCAATGCTCCTAAATTCATTATCCATCTACAACTTCAAAATTAGGGTTTCCTCTCAAGAATAACCCTCAAGAGCAAATACAAATCTTATTTAAGAAACTAAAAGAGTCAAGTTCTTCTAGTACAATAACTTCAATAAACTTATAACCCAGGTACATTATTTATTGATTCATAGTTCCCTTTCACCCATGAAGCACAAGAATCTCTTTTCAAAATCCAAGATTTGGGTATTTATGAATTTCCATAATTTAAATTGACTTGGAATTCATATCCATGATGTTGTGATGTTTTTAATTACATATTCCAATGATGGACCCTAGAATGTGGTGATTTGCATAATAATCATGATAAACCTCCCTTCCATTTATAAGTTGATTTATGTATCCATGATTGTTTGATGTGTTGATGATTGTATAATAAAAGCATGCTCCCCATGTGTTTGATTAAATACCTATGTGAAGAAAAAGTGTCATACTACTATAATAATATGAAATCCCCATTCATGTACAAGTTTATGCATGTCAAGTGTTTGATGAAATGTCTTAGTCAATGAATTATGGAAATATGTGTAGCTATTGTGTTGCTTTAGAACTTGTACTTCATTAAATCTCCAACTTATTGTATTATGGATTATGATGTTTGTAATGTTTTCAACAAAGTCATGCTTTGTCAGTTTCTTCCCATCGAGTCCTGGGGATACTTGTACCTGAAAAATATAGTTGTGTGCCTAGATCTAGTGACATATTTCACAATATCCTCAGTCAAGCCATGATCCATAGAACTCAGTCAGTCATGTGACTCAGGAAAGCTCAGTAATCTAGTAATCTTAGTACTATTCCATCAGTTAACAGAACTCTGTTAATTCAGTCTAGTTTAGTTCAGCAATCCATGTTCAGTGTCTATTCAGATGGAAGTAGGAATTAGCACCGAATGAACCCAAGGATGGCAACACACATTGTCAGATGAAGGTGTGATTTTTTGAAGTCATCCTTGCACTCCAGAACTATGTATCCAGCATAGGTTGAGACATCAATACTGTTAGATAAGTGTTGATGAGGTGGATAAGCACTGTCAAATGAGGGCCTCACCATTCTTTTTTGGGGACATTGTAAGATGAGGGTCACTCATAATTTATCCTTATCGGTGGCGCGGTATTGACACCATTCTAATTAGGGTTACAGATTGGACCCCAACTCAGTCTTAATGGCATATTAGAGGCATATCAGTTAGATGACTAAGTCCCATAGTTTCAGTTAGAGAGTTAAGGCTGTCAGATATAGTCATTCAGTCTCAATAATAGAACTCAGATAGTTCTACAGAATTCAGGACTGTCAGATACAGTCAACTTAGAATAGTAGAGAACCTAGCTAGTTCTATCAGAACCTAGACTATCAAATACAAACACTCAGTATCAGTTATACAGTTATCAGTATATCAGATTATCAGTACTCTGACTCAGTAATAATGTTATCACAAACTCAGTATTAGTTATTATGTAGTCATGCATGTATTCTCACGTTCATGCTATACAGTTAGTTAGTTTAGTTCATGCATGTGAACCCTTTTGCATTCAGCCTACCTTATATGCATACCAGTACATTCAAACATACTGACGCATTTGCGCTATAGAGTTTTATACTATAGGTTCAGAAGCACAAGCTCCAGAGCATCAATAGCATTCCAGTTTCAGTAATTAGAGTTAGTAGTGACTCCTCATCCTTTGAGGAAATGACCATTACTTTATTATCTCATTAATTAATTAATTTCAGTAGTTGGAGTTAGTTGGGGGCGTGTCCCATCAACTCCTTGTTTTGATATATTAGAGGCTTTCGAGCTAGCATGTTCAGACGGTTATTTTAGTTGTTTTGGGTATTTTATACCCCACCCAGATGTTATATTTTAACAGATATTATGTCTCAATTTTGAACATTATGGCCTTACCACCTTTATTTTTGTAGTTACATAGTATATTATGCAATGTTCAGGTACAGATATAAGTCAAGGGTTAGCTTGTGGTCCTTCGGGATCATGAGCACCGTGTAGCATTCCAGGTACCAAATTTGGGGCGTTACAATTAGGTTGAAATGCATAGGTTATACGCAGGAGATAACAACTGATTGAATATCATGAGATAACTGAGTATGAATGCATAAAATTTGTAAAATCTGAGAATGCATGACCAAGCATAAAGCATTATTCTAATATAGTCTATAAACTAAAGAACTAAAATACTGATACTGAATAACTAATAACTGTATATAATGGTTAAGCAAATGAGAAACTGAATTTGTACTGAATACTGAGCTAAAACTGTGGGAGCTTGCTACAACTAATATCCACTAATGTTCTGTCAGGTTCTAACCTATAAGCCCAGTTAAAGGGTGTCAGTACCGTACCACGAGTACTAACATTGGTTGAATGGATCCACTAATATGATATCCCAAAGGACGAGGATGTCATGCGTAACTGACGGGGGACCCCTTAAAGTCTACGGTGCCACCGTAGGTCAGGAACCTTAGGACTGCTACTAATATCTCAAGCCTACTGATGGGGTAGAAAAGTGCCTCATGCCTACTAATAGGGGAGATACTATCCCTATGTTCACTCGGTGCTAAGTTTTTGCTCCCAACTGAAAGACACAGATTATTGTGCTGAACTAAGCTTAATTGAACTCATAACTAACCCTAGTAACTGACTAAATGATATTGCTTATGGTATAACTCAAATAATTCTATAGATAATGAAAACTAGGTAATCAACTAAAGCTCAGGTATTCATAACCTCCAAGACTTTATAACAATAACAATGGGAACATACTGAAGCTTTAAAAACATCATAAATAGTCATTGTTCAAAACTCAATCATTTACGCATTTCATCAAACACTTGAAATTCATAGGCTTAAGCATGAGAATAGTTAAAATATGTGATACTAACATAATTGAAATACTAAAATCATGGATTTATGATTTAAACATGCGAACATCATCATTCAATCATGTGAAGGACAATTTCCTACGAAAACACATGGTAAACATAATTTGAAATCAAAATTCATAATATCTTCATGAAGATAGCTCATAATAACATGTAAAAATCATGGCTTTAAACTTGAAAACGAATTCTTTGACTCCATGGGTGAAAAGGGCCCATGGATGAACATTACCCATACCTTTATTGATGAATTAGTGAAAGTTCTTGGTTTTTTCTTAAAGCCCGAGCTTGAATTTCAAAGAGGCTAGGATTTGTTATTAAGAGAGAATTGCTTTCTTTTGAGAGAATTTTGTGTAAAAGATGATAAATAATGTTTTAGGGACTCTAAATATCCTTTTATCGATGGGATAGGGTGTGGGAAATGACTCAATTACCCCTCCCCCTATGTATCCAAACTCATATAAACTGAATCAGCTTGAGTGATAAGAAATACGTTGCACTGCGGTGCTCTATCGACATGATATATGATACACTACATTGTTACCCACCTCCATGAAATGTGACACATAGCAGCCCTATGGTGGAGCCTTACAATTTTAACCTTTCAAACAAGTCTCAAACGTCATTCAAAAAATCCCAAACTCACCTGATATGACAAATTGATAACCCCGATCCTGAATCAACTTAGAAACTAACATTCTGAGGTTGGGAAGGTCGAAAATAAAATCATCAAAGGTTAACGGTCTTTGGAGAAGACTAAACCTTAATACTTAGGGAATTTTTATAACTCTTCGACCTCTTTAACCTACAATAGTAAGCTCAAATGAGCTAGGATCTTACAAGGTCTTACAATATCTTCCTTTTGGAAATATTCATCCTCGAATAAGACTTATTAAGTTGGGAATACTGAGGAACTAAGATTATACACTAAACAAGAATAACTAAAAACATGATTACATAACTGAGTCTGAAACATAATACATGACTAAACTGATTCGTCAATGCATGCAATGTCATTAGTATGATTACATGGATGATTACCTTAAGTGGAGTATGAGTTTGTAGAGAAGAGGTGAGGGTACTTGTTTCGCATATCTTCTTCTGCTTCCCAAGTAGCTCCCTCAACGGACTAATTTCGCCAAACAACTTTGACCTAAAGAACTTCTTTGTTCCTTAGTCTTTGAATCTGATGATTAAGGATTTCAACTAGAATTTTCTTATAAAAAATGGTATCTTGAACATCTGTACTTTCTAAAGGAACATCTACAGCTAGATCACCAATTCACTTTTTAATATAAAAATATGGAATACTGGGTGAACGGATGCCAAATTTATGGGTAACTCAAGCTCATACACTACATTTCCATAACGACTCAAGATCCTATAAGGTCCAGTATATCAGGGACTGAGTTTCCATTTTTTGCCAAATCTCTTCACTCCCTTCATAGGATAGATTTTCAAATAGACTAATTCGCCAACCTCAAACTCAAGATCTCTTCTCTTTATATCTGCATAGGTTTTCTAATGGATTTGGGTTGTCTTAAGCCTCTCCCTAATCAACTGAACCTTCTCAACATATCAAATACTTAATTAGGCCCTATCAATGCAGTCTCATCCACCTTAAACAAACCAATGGGAGATCCATATCTCCTCCCATAAAGTGCCTCAAACGGAGCCATCTAAATATTGGAATGCTAACTGTTATTATAGGCAAACTCGATCAAAGGTACCATCCAAATTACCCTTAAAGTTGATAACACATGCTCTCACTATGTCCTCTAAGCTATGAATGGTCCTCTTTGCCTGACCATCTGTCTGAGGGTGAAAGGCTGCACTGAGGCGAATTTAGGCATCAAGACCCTTCTAAAATACCTTCAAAAAGTGAGAGGTAAATTGAGTATCTCTATATGAGATGATAGATAATGGGACTCAATTCAACCTAACCAAATCTCTAAAATAAAATTTGGTATAGTCCTTGGCTAAATAAGAAGTATGGACTGACACGAAATAATTTGATTTGTTCATTATATCTATAATAACCCAAATCTAGTCGTACTGACGATGAAAATGAGGTTGTCCTATTACAAAATCCATGTTCTCCTTTTCCCATTTCTAAGTAAGGATTCTGAACTCCTTCATAGTAACACTAGGCCTTTGGTGCTCAACCTTAACCTGATGAAAATTAGAGCACTTGGCAACAAACTCTAGAATATCTCTTTTCATACCACTCCACTAATAGATCTCCCAAAAATCATAGTACATTTTAGGAGGCCCTGGGTGAATAGAGTAATGCATACCATGTGCTTCTACAAGGATTCTCTGCCTCAATTGTAATGCCCTAGGAGAACACTTTGGTCGCCACACAGTGCTAACAGTTCTGAAGGACCACAAGCTAACCCATGATGTTGGTACCTACAGTGAGCACTAGGTAAAATCTAATAAGAAAGGATCATATGTAGAATTTTACTGAAAACACCATAATATTTTAAGTCATATTTTTGATAATGTCTGTAAAACAATACTAATAAAATGGCTAATAATAACAACTGAAAACTGATGTCCATCTGTACTAGGCTAAAAACCTCTAAACTGATTGAATGTGGAGTTAATGGGACAATCCCCCAACTAACTGCAGCGCACTACATAAATAAATTGCTGACATAACTGAATATAAGATAACTCATCCTCAATGGTTGAGGACTCACCACTACTGATGTCGCTGATGCACTAGGAAGTCTAAGTACAGTTGAGAATTTGAGTGTCCAAACCTATGATACAAAAATCATAGCACAAGAAATGAGTATGCAATCAGTACTTTTAATATACTGGTATGAAAGATGAGGTTAGGCCGTTATTCCTGGTTTACGTGCATGAATAATAGCTGAATGAATGAATAGCATGGGATAACTGAACATGCAGTAATAACTGGTCCAATAATATTAATAACTGAGTAAACATGCATGAATTAAAGATAGACTGGCAATAATGAGATTACTGAATATAATTACATGAAAGTTGTAAAATCTAAAAATACATGACCAAGCAAATAACATAATTCTGAAATAGTCTATAAACTAAAATACTGCTAATTGAATAGCTGATAACTATTTTTATCATCAAGCAAACCCAAAATTGAACTGAGTTCTAAACTGAATACTGAATATTGAAACTATAACTTTGATAGGTATCATCTAACTAACATGCCCCAGTCTGAGATGATTGGGGTCCAACTTGTGACCCCAGTTGTAAGGGTGCTAGTATCGTGCCATGGGTACTAACAATGGTTGTGGAGTCAGTCCAAATCTAGAGGGTGGCCCCTGACATTAGTCCTAAGCTGGCGGCTGATCCTTGAGAGTGTCAGTCCTAAACTAACGAGTGGAATTATTCTGGAACTTAGGGATTACTTCTAAGGACCTAGTCCTAATTAAAGGGTGAGCCCCCATCCATAGGCTCGCTTGGTGCTGAATCCTACTCCCAACTAAACTGACACTGATTACGGGACTAAGCTAAGCTTAAGTACATAAGTAACCGATCATGATGGTTAACTGGCTGAATATGCTTATGGTTTATCTGAATTATTTTGTAACTACTAAAATTCTATAAATTGCTAAGTGTTAGGGCATTCATAACCCCCAAGAATTAATACCAATAACAATAAGATCATACTAAAACTTTGAGGGCATGACATGTAGTCAATATTAAAAACTCATTCTTTGTGGCATTTCATCAAACATTTGCAATGCATGACTTAAGCATTGGAATAATTTAAAACATATGATAATCACATGGCTATAATACTTAACCATGATTTAAAGATTTAACAATGAAATTTCATGCTTCAAATGTGTAGGGAAACTTTTAAAGAAAATAGATTTTAATCATCATGTGTAATCAAAATTCATAAAAGCTTCATGGAGATAAATCATATAAACATGAAATTTCATAATTTAAAACATAAAAGATGGATTCTTGGACTCCATGGGTGAAAAGGACCCATAGATGAACATCTAACATACCTTAGAGCTTTAATCTTGAAAAAGAATTGAACTTTCTTGAATGTTCTTATATTGGTAATTATAATTTCTTGATTTTCTTGAAAAAGAGCTTGAATCTTGTTTTTGGGAGAAAATCTTGAGAGGAAACCCTAATTTTCTTATTCTTAAGAATGGAGAGGATTAAGAGTGATGAGAACTAATACTTTATCCCTTAATAGGGTTTTGGTCCATATACCTAATAACAATTGTTTGAATCCTAGTCCAAAAATATAGGGTGTTACATCAACCCATCAACACACGACACATACAGTCTATCCTGACCTCGCAACATACCATCTTCACCTTAGGAGAAAACCTCTACTTTCTGATCTCTTACTGACTCTTTCAACTTAACTAGACTAGGATCCCTGTCTTAATTTCTTTCACTTAGGCAACCAAAGAAGATTCCAAACTATTCTAAACCCATACACTACCTCAATTGAATGAACCAAACGAACACCTAGTCTAGCAAGCTGATGAACCTCCCTAACTAACTTGTTCTTATCATCCTCAATATGAGCAACACTACCCATAAACAATCTACTGAGGGCATCTGCCACTACATTAGCCTTGCTTAGGTGATACAAAACACTCATATTATAGTTTTTCAACATGTCTAACCATCTTCTCTAATGATGATTTACATATTTCTATAAAAAGACATACTATAAGCTTTTGTGATCCGTGAATACATCAACATGCACCCCGTAGAGATAGTGCCTCTAAATTTTCAAGGCAAACACAACAGTTACTAAATCAAGATCATGGGTAGGATAATTCTTTTCATGGCTCTTAAGCTATCTAAAGACATATGCTATGACCTTACCTCTCTATAGAAACACATAGCATACATAAACTCTAGAAGAATCACTGTAAACGATAAAGCCACCTAAACTTTTTGGCAATGTCAAAACTAGAGCTAAGGTGAGTTGAGTCTTTAACTCCTGAAAGCACCTCTCACAAGACTCTGACCACTGAAACTTGACTTTCTTCTGATCAATCTGGACATGGGGGATACAATAAATGAAAACCCTTCAACAAACCATTGGTAATAGCCATCCAAACCTATAAAATTCTTGACATCTGATGGAGAGATAAGTTTGGATTAGTTTCTCACTACTTTAATCTTTTATGGGTAAACATTAATGCCATTACCAGAAAATAATATGGCCAATGAAAGCTACTAATCTTAGCCAAAACTTTCACTAACTGAATTTGGCAAAAGACTAATAGGATTTAAGAGTTTGCAATACAATTTTGAGGTGCTCTACATAATCGTTTTCACAAAGAGAATAGACAAGAGTATTGAGAATGATGACTATGAAGAACATGTCCAAGTACTGCTTGAACACTCGGTTTATCAAGTCCATAAAAGTTGTTGGGGAATTTATTAGTCCAAATGATAAATAAAAAGTTGAATTGACCATATCGAGTTCTGAAAGCTATTTTTGAAATGTTACACTCTTTGACTCTGAGCAGATGATAGCTGAATTTGCAGTCTATCTTAGAGAAATAGCTGGCACCCTAAAGTTGGTCGAACAAGTCATCAATACTGGGACTGGGTACTTATCTTGATGGTGACTTTGTTCAACTGATGGTAACCGATGCACATTCTTAGAGAACCATTTTTCTTTTGCATAAAAAGGACTAAAGCACACCATGGGGAAACACTGGGCCTAATGAATCCTTTATCTAGGGGATTTTTCAACTATTATTTCAATTCTCTAATCTCAGTTGAAGCCATTCTATAGGGGAAAATAGAGATAGGTGGGGTATCAGAAAGGTCTCTTCTGAAGTCAATTTCCCTTTCGGGAGGAACTCCGAAAAGAACTTCAGGGAACATATGTGGAAATTCCCTCACTACTAAAACTAACTCAAGATTGAGAGTCTTAAAATTAGAGTGTTTAACTCGAAAAAAGATGGTAAACACACCCCTTGGATATTATATTTCTCACTCTAATGTACTAAATAAGTTGACCCCTAATTGCTGAAGTACTACCCTTCCTTCATCTGGAAACTAAAACTGAATGACTCTATTTCTATAGTTAAATGAAGCATAGAATGAGTAGAGCTAGTCCTTGCCGAGAATGATATTAAATTAAAATCATTCATCTCTAAATCCACAAGATTAACTAAAGTGACTTTCTGGGATATTGTGACCAGACAACTCCTGTATACCTGGCGGGCTACAATAGAAACATCTAGTGAGGTAGACACTAAGAAGGGTTCTACTAAGTTTTTATGACTAACTTCAATGTTGATAACAATATAAGGGTTTACAAAACAGATTAAAGCCCCAGGATCTAACAAATAATAAATATGTAAATGAAAGACCAGTAACATACCCTAACCATATACGAAGAACTTTCATGATCATAATTCTAACGGAAGAATATAATGTGTTCTAGTGCTGACTACTGGTGGCACTAGAAGTGCTGACCTACTGAGTTTGGTGACCTGCTGGTGCTGCTAAAGAGTTATTTTGGCCCTACCGGAAATAACTCCTACCTTTCAACATACCTATCGAAAACTCCCTTATCTTGTGGCCAGGCTTGCCACATCCAAAACACACATCACTTCTAGCCCTACATTCACCTTGATGATTTCTAGCACACTTTTGTCAAAGTAGATTAGTCTTACTACTATTTAAAATACCATAAGTCTTAGAGCCCGACACCCAATCATTATTACCATTTTTGAACCTTGGCACTAGAATACTAGCTGAAGACAGAGCTAGGGAAGAAGATCTTTGATAGAATTAAGGACAGTTTCCACTCTCTGTTCTTGGTTAAGAAATGTTGAAACTACCTGTCCTATCCCTTCTATTATCTCTTACTTTCTTCTTAAGCTTTTCCTTCTTAATTTGATGAGCATGGACCATAAGGCTAGACAAGTCCATCTCCTTAATAATCATTGCAGTCTTGCACTCCTTGACTACACTACAGATACACCAGACATAAACTTTCTCATTCTAGACATGTTATCAGATGCCACATGAGGAGCATAACTCACCAACTGAGTAAACATAAGTGAATGCTCCTTTACACTCATACTACCCTACTTCAAATTAATAAACTTTAGAACCTTAGCTTCTATCAACTCTAAAGGGAAGAATCTATCTAAAATGGCTATAGAAAACTTCTCCTACTCTACAAGCCCTACATCTGCACCTCTATACTTCTTTCACTGCTTATACCAGGTGTGAGCTACATACAACAACTAGTAAATAGCCAACTCTGAACTCTCCCTAGAAGCCATACCTATAATTTTTGTTACCTTCTGTACCATGTCAAGGAACTTCTGCAGATTCTCATCAGACTTAGATCCCTAAAAATATGAGGAATTCATTCAGGTGATATCCCATATCCTAGTTGTAGTAGAAATAGCTACTAGATTAGCTGCTATAACAGCCTGCTGATTATTTTGAGATGCTATAGAGTGATCCAGAGTAGTGAATGTATCTCTAACCTCGACATAAGAGACATTTTAATTTATGGTATCTTTCTGAATGAGCGAAGTTGCAGGTTAATTCCAGTTTCTTCTTTTGTTAGTCTTTTTGGGAGGCATGTTCTATAAAATAAAAAGAAAGATTGAATTATAAATAGAGTTTGAATAGATTTCATACTAATTCGCATGACATGAATATGGAAAGAAGGGAAATTTTTCCTAAAATACTTGGCAGCCTCTTGTCCATAGGTGTGGTGAGCTTCACATCTATGCACAAGACTCTACTCAATATGGCTTTCATACTTCTTAGGAAACTTTAACACCATAGGCTCTGATATCAAGTTTTTAATGCCCTAAAAATAGACCTTGGACGCCACACATTAATTACAGTCCCAAAAGACCTCACGGATAACTCATGAGCTCGTACCTGCATTGAGCACTAAATAAAATAGATAACAAAATAACATGTGATCACAATTTAACTGAAAAATCCATAAGATTTCAAATACTAAAACATTCAATTAAAATATTATTATGGAAACGTCTAGAAACAATACTGAGAAGGCTAATAATAACGATTGATAAACTAACTAATTATTTAAAATAGTCAGAAAGCCTCTAACTAACTGAAGAATTGATGGGAAAAGCCCCCAACTAAATCCAACTAACTACTAATCTAAAATATTGAAATAAACATAAATAGTCCTTGATATATGAGGACTGTGATGGAAACTCTAAGTACGATCGGTACCTGAGCATCCGAACCTATGATATAAGACATCATAGCATAAGAAATAAGTATGCGATCAATACTTTGAATGTATTGGTATATAATAAGAGGTTAGGCTAAAATGCATAAGTTATATGCACGACATAATAACTGATTGAATAGCATAAGATAACTGAGTATGAGTCCATAAAAGCTATTAAATCTAACAATGCCTAACCAAGGATAAAACATGATTCTGATATAGTCTATAAACTGAAGTACTAAATTACTGATACTGGATAACCGATGACTATATGCTATAGTCAAGCAAACCTAAAATTGAATCTCTATAAAATACTAAATGGATATTGTGGGAGCTAGCAATAACCGACATACCCCAATGTACTATCAAGGTCCAACTTGTAACCCCAGTTGGAAGGGTGTTAGTACTGTGCCATGGGTACTGACATTGGCTATGTGGATCCACTAATTTGATATCCCAAAGGATGAGGGTGTCATGCCAAATTTTTAGGATACCCCTCAAAGTATATGGTGGTATCTTAGGTTAGGAACCTAGGGACAGCTACTGACATCTCATGCCTACTGATATGGGAGACAAGTGCATCATGCGTACTGATAGGGGAGACGACATCCCTGCATTCACTCAGTGCTACGTTTTTACTTCCAACTGAATGACACTTATTACTGCATATAACTAAGCTTAATTGAACTCACAATGGAGCGTAGTAATAGACTAAATAATATTGCTCATGGTATAATTGAAATCAATCTATAGATAATGAAAACTAGGTAATCAACTAAATTTCAGGTATTCATAAACCCCCAAGTCTCGATAACAATAACAATAGGAACATGCTGAAGCTTTAAAAACATTATAAGTAGTCATTGTTCAAAACCCAATAATTCAGAAATTTCACCAAACACTTGAAATTCATAGGCTTAAGCATGAGAATATTTAAAACATGTGATACTAACATAATTGAAATATAAAATCATAGATTTAACATTCAAACATGTGAACATAATCATTCGAATGTGTCAAGGATAATTTCCAACAAAAATATATGGTAAACATAATTTGAAATCAAAATTCACATTAGCTTCTTGAAGATAACTCATAATAACATGTAAAAATCATGGCTTTAAACTTGAAAACGGATTCTTGGAATCCATGGGTGAAAAAGTCCCATGGATGAACGTCACACATACCTTAATTGATGAATTAGTAAAAGTTCTAGGTGTATTGTTGAAGCTTGAGATTGAATTTTGAAGAGGCTAGGGTTTGTTCTTTAGAGAGAATTTCATTCTTTTGAGAGATTCTTTTTAAAAGATGACAAATAATTCTTTGGGGACTCTAAATCCCATGTTATGACTAGGATAGGGTGTGGGAAATGACTAAATTACCCCTTCCCAGACCGAAACTCATTTAAACTAGATCGAACTGATCGACGAGAAATGTATCGCATCGCGGTACACTATCGATGCAATATACGATGCACCACATTTCTCCCCACCTCCGCGAAATGCAATGCACCGCGGCCCTATTGTGAAACCCTACTTTTTTGACATTCTAAATATGTCTCAAACATCATTTGAAAAACCCAAAACTCAACTGAGATGAACTATCAATAACCCTAATCATGTCAATTTAAAAACTAATATTTCGAGGTCGAGAAGGTCAAAAATAATATCATCAAAGTTTAAGAGGCTTTGGAGAAGACTAAGACTTAATACTTAGTGAAATATTCTAAGTGTTGGACCTTTTTAACATGTTATAGTATGCTGAAATAAGCTTGTATCTTATAGGGTCTTACATTCACTTTGTGATTTGATCCACCTCTCATAAATCTATGAACTCCAGTCTTAAATTTAGTAGCTAATTATAAGTATTAACCCATTTTTAAAGTATACTTAGTTCTTCAGTTCTGAAAACTCATGGCACACCCTTAATGATTTGTGAAATTCACATTATGTCATGTATCTCCCTAGTTTAGATCTCTTTAATAAATCCATGCCTTTGATACTCTATTCATCATGTCTAAGTTAAGTGTTAATGTTATGTATAGTATTCTTTCTACTTCAGGTCCTCATGTTGTATCCCTTCAGTGACCTCGTCTTATGTTAAGCTATTGGTGATGAAAATGGATGCGCAATAGTTTAGATGATAGAGTAAGGGTGGCAAATGGGCGGGCTGGGCTGAATTTGGATGGATCAAAATAGGCTAAATCAACAAATGGGTCATTGGCCAACACACCCAAAATATAGATGGGCCAAGATTGGTCAGGACAATATGTGCTAAACAATAGGTTATAGCCCAGTCCAGCCAACTTAATCCTTCATTGAACAATTATTCTAGTGGTAATTTAGGTTGGAATAATATCTTTTTATTTTCATTTTATATTTATATCTATATTGTTATTATTATTATTATCATTATTATTTTCAAGTAATACTAAACTAAAAAATGTAATAAAATTATTCACAACACAACCTACCCCATATCTCAAATGTTCAATTTTGATCCACCATTTAAAATCATTAGACCAGTAAAGTTAATTATAATGCTCTTCTTGATATTAATTCTCTCCTTAATTAACAAGACATAAGGACTATACTATCTTTTATACTTGACTTCCTGAATTTATTCACAGAATTTTTATGTAATTTATTTTTAAACCTCTTGCATGCAAATTAAAAAATAATTGGAGGAAGGGGGCTAGGGTGTGTGGTATAGAGGGGGTGGGTGGGATAAGAAAAAAGTTAAATATTTTTTGTGAGTGGGGGGGAGGAGGGATGAGTGGAGCTCGGGGACAGGGGTCAATTCACTATTTAAAAAAAAACTAAAAATAATTTTTTGAGGGAAGCAAGGGGGCTGGAGGATCGGGATAGGGGAGGTGGGTGAGGTAACAAAAAACTTTTTAAAAAAATATTTAAGTTTTTCCGATGTTTTTTAATAGTGGTGGGGGCGGGGGGGATTAGGGGATGGTGTAAGAAAAAATTATTTATTACAATAATTTATTCAAGACGAAAAAACAATATAATTGAAGCAACTAAAAGATATTAAAAGTGGAACTATAAGTACTTGGTTTAAATATCTTTATGGGTCAATGTTAGGGAAACATTATGAGCCTATTTGGGTTGATGATTTATAATGAGTTTACTTGGGCTAACCCAAATCAATCTATCTCCAAAATTACTCTAGCCCAATCCATCAAAACATGGGTGGGTAGGGCTAGTCAAATAGGTTTGGGCTAGTTTGTCCATCTCTATGAGAGAGAGTAGATGACACTTATTAGGGAAAATTATTGTATTATATTTTTTTCTAATGCTATAAGTATGAATAAAGATTGAGGCAAATCCTAGGTATATATCATTGTTAGGTAAGAATTCTAGGTGTATCTTCTCGGGGATAGTGCATGAATGTTTTTATTGATAGAGATATTAGAGAATATAGAAAAAAATCCTTGTTTGGTTTGTTGCCTAGAAGTTCATAAGTGGTTTTAAAGATAATCTTGAATGTCATGTTGGTATATAAGTGGATGAATGCATTGTGCACAAGTGAATCTTAGTAAGAGGTCCAAGATTGTTGGAGTAGTAAGAAGTATTATTCTTGAGATGAGAGATCTAAAAAGACATAGGATATTGAATTTTGAGGTTTAGATTAGTATTATGGTCTTATGTGTAGTACCTTGTGATTTCGAGTTAGGCTTTAACATAGTGAGAGTATTTAGTTCAACTAAGACTTTGGTAGGAGGAATCATTAATACTCAGTTGAATATTATAGGTTACATCAAATGAAGTGCAGTATTTAAGAAGAAAAGTATAGTTTAGAAGAGCATTTGAGAAGTGTTGCTAAGCTTGCAATTTAGCACTTGCATTGCCTAAGGCATAGTAATCCTATTTTAGCTTCTGCTCTATATGACTATATGCAATGTTATAGATTTGTAGCTATGTTGTGATTCCTTATTAAAATTTGATACTCAGATCATGCCCAAGATTCTTTCCCTCGAGTGTAATTAGAAGTTATGATTACGAGAGTTTAAGGAAACTTATAATCCATTATTAGTAAATCTTGGAAATTTCATCGCATTAACTATCACTTCACAGTTCTATATGTACAATCATATCATGAATGTTTTAATTGAGTTCGAAACTCTTAGCTTGAATTAGCTCCTTAGAGTAATCATGTTAGTTTAGAAATAAGTTTTATGATTGATGTTTTATCGATTCAACTCAGCTATATCCTATATTAGCATACATGTCATGTCTATATTATTCCATATGATTCCTATGTATGTGTTCATGTTTTATATATATTTGCTGAGTTAGTATAAAGAGGTAATTTCAGTTGCAATACATGATAAATTTTAGAAATTCATTTTCAAGATAGTAACTACATCATTTCGTGCTAATATCAGTCTTCATTCGAGGATGAATGATCCCAAGGAGGCGATATTGCACTACCCCACAAGTTCCTAGATAAGTTTTCAACTATTCATCATATATTTAAGGCCCTCAAAGTGATTATTTTAAACCATAATTAAGTATCATGACCATTCACCGTCTGTGTATAGTGTTTTCAATGGGATTATTATGATAGGAAGTACTTAGAGCAAGGTTGAATTGAGAACATTTGTTATTGATAGAGTTTTAGTATTCTAGCCTACAAGGGTCAACTTTAAATGAGTATAAATTTTAGATTATATAGAGGTTTTGTGATCAAGACCCACCAAATAAAATATCTTCTAATTATCTTTCCAATGAATCAAACTTAACCTTAAGCTGATATCAGAGAAGAAAGTTATGCTTATTTTACCTGGGAATGTCTATCTGTGAGAAGTTGATGACTTGAGTTTATGAGTTGTCAACTAGCTAACAAACTGTCAATTGAGTCATTAACCTTAACCAGGAAAGACCTTAAATCATTGAGAGAAGGTGAAGACTGTGTTGACAAGACATCACATAATTGATAAGCTATCAACTGAGTCATTAACCCTAAAAAGAAAATGTCAAAATCTAGCTAGAGATTGACGACAAAGTTAACAATCGGTCAACTAGTTGACAAGATATCAACTGAAAAATTCATGCAATCTTATCCTATTTCTTAGGGGTATTTTGGTCTTTACAACACCTTAAATTCCTCTACTACGACATAAATAACCCTATAAATGTTTTATACTCATCGATTATTAATTTTTTAATAGTCATCCTCCTCTCCACTCTAAAGATAAAAGAAATTAGGGTTTCTTCTCCACTCTAAAGATAAAAGAAATTAGGGTTTCTTCTGAATGTTAAAACCCAAGGCTCTAATTCAAGTTTCCTTCAAGAGATTCACTAAATTCAGGTATGTGGGGTTTGAACAAGGATAACCTTTTATCCTTGTTCCCAATAGCTTTGATTTTATGATTGAATGCTTATGATTTAATTAGGGTTTATACCCTATTTCCATGTTTTTTGACATTATGGCACTATTATGTAATTTCAAGTTTTGTTTGCTCAATAATTTACCATTACTCATGTTTTCAGATACATGATTATTATTATGAGATGGATTTTATTATTTTGACATGAATTTCCATAAGATGATTAATATATATTATTTTCAGCTTGATTCAGTCAATTTACAAATAAAAGCATATGAATTTATCATGATTTTCTCAGTTTACTAGAAGTTCAAATTTATTATTTCATATTACTACAGTATGATTCAAATTTTAGTTTTGAATTTATGATCTCAGACATGATATGAATTTTACATAGTTATTCATTAGTATGATCTATTTAGAGAAGCATGATTGGTTTTTAGATTTATAAATCCATAAGCTTATTTTAAGGTGAATTTCATCAGTATGAGCATAAAGTATATATACATATGTGTGTGTATATATATGTATATATTATGGGATTAGTATTTAGCATAAAGAGTGGAATGTGAGTTCGACACATACTATTTCCTAGAAACTACGTTCCACTATAGGTTTAGGTGCGCTGCCAGAGAGCATCCCCCTTTCCCAATGTGGACGCAGTATAGTGAGCACTCCAGTTCAGTTCAGGTTCTATTTAGATGGAAAGGGTAAAATAGTCTTCCTTAACCTTGGTCAGACATTGGACTCTATGCTAGCTCACATGGTTTTTGTTTGTTCTGAGAATCTCTCATAGAAAACAAATATTATTTTAGAAACTAAGTGTAAAGACTCAAAATTGTGTTCAAAACTTATTTTATGAATTATTCTTTATGAGATTTCAACTTTTAGTTTTACTTATGATTAAGGTGAATCCTTTTGCACTTAGGCTGAATGATTTAAATGTACATGCAGCTTTAGTTTTACATTTCCCACAGAAAAAACAACTTTCAAAAATTAACCCTCGAAACTTTAGCTCCTAGAATGTCAAGGGTTAGCTTCAAAAATTAATAACCTTTGATACATATATAATTTTCTCGATCTAGACCCTTCAATGTGTAGAAAATTGAATTGGCTATCCAACGATGCCAATTTTTCCTAAATCCGATACTCGGTTGGGAAGTTATGGCACTTTTTGTGAAGATAGTGTCCTAAATTGAGAATCACCGCATCACAGTGACATGCAGGATGCCAATTGTCAATTTCCAATGGACCTCTACATTTTGTATGCATCGTATTGATGTTCCATTTCCCAATTTTCAAAATCTAGTAGCCCAATACCATGGTACCGCATCACGATGATGGCCAAGGCATCCACTTGACAAGGTCCAAGATCACCCACCACAATGGTTGGCAATGTATTATCCTCACCTAAGAAAACAGATTGGAGATGGTATGGAAACAACTTAAGTTCAAGTTGAGGTGGTTCAATAATAGATGGCTTGGCATGTGAACTCTCACGGTTTTTCAAATCAAGATCCAATTTAACCAGGTTCTTAGTGTAGGACCAAAGACCCATCAATGAAGCTACCACCTCATCATATTGTTTAACCACCTCACTCCAAAGGTTCCACAATACATCCACCAAGGGGTCATTCATAAGATCTATTTCAATGGTGTTAGCAACCTCATCATCAACCAGATCAATCACTGAAGTAACTTGCAAGTCCATAGGTTGCTTCATGGACTTACACACATTGAAGGATACTTTTTTATTGTTCACCCAAAATTTCATCTCCCCACATTCCACATCTTCTAATGCCCTTCCAGTAGCTAAGAAGGGTCTACCAAGAATGATTAGGACTTCATGATCAAGCTCACACTCAAGAATAACAAAGTCGATCTGAAAGATAAACCGATCAACTTTTACCAAAACATCATACAACACACCCATAAGCTTTTTAATTGAACGATCAGCCATTAGAAGCCTCGTAGTGGTAGGCTTAGGGGCACCCAAGCCTAACTTCCGAAACACGGCAAATGGAATCAAATTAATACTTGTCCCAAGATCACACATAGCTTTTCTAAATTTTTAGACTCTTATAGTGTATGGAATAGTAAATGTACTCGGGTCTTCTTTCTTTACCACCATTGTGCTAGACATTATAGCACTACAATTGTGGGTTACCTCAATTGTTTCAAAATCTATGACTCACTTGTTTGTAACAAAGTCCTTCATAAATATAACATAACCGAGCATTTTTGTAAAACTTCTAGCAACAAAATATTCACCGATAAATTGCTAAACTTTGCAAGGAACTTCTTGAACTTGGTATAATCATCCTTCTTCTTTAGGCTTTGACGAAATGGGGGAGGAATTTTGATTTATGGCAATGTAACAATTAGAGTTTCATCTATTTTTGGAGTATCATCGTCAATCACCTTCGGAGTTTTCTCACTTTCAACATTTTCTTTAACTGCCACTGGTCGTTCAACACTTGTCTTATTAGGCTTTGGATTATTATATATTGGCTCTTCTAGCCGCTTTATTTTTGCATTAGCTTGTTCTTTATTTGTTCATTGGGGTCTTCACCAAGATCAACAACATCTTTACCAAGAGTTGATGACTCCTAGTGACAATTTTTAGGATTGAAAACCATGTCACTAGGTAATCCACCCTTTGGTATTGCATTAAGTTGTGCTGAGATTTGGCCCAATTGATTTTTGAATTTATTGATAGAGGCCGAGTGATATGTCACCATTTTATTTAGTTGCTAGAAGTCACCTTTCATTTCTCTCACTATCTTGTCAGTTCCCTCAACACCGATTAAAATTCGAGCAAGGACATCTTCACTTTTGAGCTTATCCGGGTCAATGGAACTTGACTCTTTACCCTTTGCCCGATTATGTGGAGGTACATACTAATCATAATCTATCTCTTTATCTCTCCAATAATGATCTCTATCACACTACTATATATCATGATATATTTTCGTCAAACCTTAATTTCCACCTTGCCTTTGGTCGATAGGGCGGGAACCCCCCGATTAGTTCGACAAGAACCAAATTTCTTTATCAAGAGACTTCGTTTACTCATAATCATAAGCTTTATCACTCTTATAAGAAATGAATTTAACTTCCTTAGGAGTAGCCCCATCACATGCTTGGTAAGAAGATCAAGTTGTGTCATCACTTTAGCCATATTTGCGTTTCTTTTTTGATCTTTTTTCTTTTGATCTTGGCTTACAAAATATGTGAAGGGAGCCTCCACGGTCACCTCGGTATCTCTTGTGTGCCACACTCTTCTTTTCTTTGTCACTTGATCTAATAATTTTGATGCAACACCATACGATAGTCTGACAAGAGAACCCCCGACGACACTATCCACTACCATCTTGTTCAATTGATCTAATTACCTATAGAATATTTGGAGAAATATCTTATCTAGAACCTCATGATATGAGGTGAAAATTAAAGATTTCATCTCTTAGTTGCAACATCCAAGAAGGAGAAAAATATTTTTTCAAGAATGCCTCTGTGAGCTCACTCCCCATGTAGTGATAGATCCCATGGGTAAAGAATGGAACCATAGGCTCCCGTCAAAGAGAATGGGAAAATATGAAACTGGATTGACTCTTGAGATATGTGGGCTATGTCAAATGGAGAACACACATCAATAAAATTCTTCAAGTGTAGATTAGCATCCTCATGATCTTGGCCTCCAAATAACCCTTTCATTAAAGAAAATGAAAAATCACGCTAGTAGTGTGAAACACTTCATTTCCTTCAACCGGTCGGATACCAATAGCACTAGCTCGGCCCATATCACTGAGGTGATCCGTATTCTCAAGTATACTGTTATACACACCTGAGAAAGAGCAGAACACCTAACAATGTAAAATAAAGCATTATAGCTAACCCAAAGTAACTAAAAACACTACAAGAGTGAAAATTATGTTTCACTCCCCGGAAATGGTGCCATTTTTTATAACACTCAAATTACACTCTTGAATGGGTGTAAGTAATCAATTTCAATATGATAACCCAACTTACGTTGGGCCCAAATCCACAAGGAGTGAAAGAATGGAATTCCAAACTCAAGAGTATTAATAGTCTACTAAAAGATGACCCCAGTTTGAGTAAAGCAAGTATAAATGTAAAGTGGTGTATTTAGTTTGAATGTGTTTATAAATGACAACTACATCAATTTTAGTGTTGTATCTTGATGTTGAAGAATGTTAAGAGTGAATTCAATTGAGAATAATCCTTTGGGTTATGCAATTATAGGTATGGGATCATGCATGGATGTTTGACCATTTATTCAATTTTAAGCTAAAAGTCATGGGTAGGCTAGATGTCAATGATTGGTGTTAAACTTTCAATTACAACACCAAATTTCACAAATGGGTTCTTTATAACACCTCAAAAGTGTAATAATTTCCCACATTTATTGCCTCAATTGACATCCGTATGTCTAAGAGATATCATTAAATAAAATGTAACCAAGTTATTGGCTGTATTTATTCCTCACCCATGTCCTCTGTTTAAAAAATGGCATGGTTTCTAGGTTGGTTGGAGTTTTCAACCTCCAAATCTCAATTAATTCATAAAATAAAAGCAAGACCCACCACAACTAACTAATTAGAAAAAAATTTAGCTAAAACTCATGCACTACCACTACCTAAGCAAGCATAACCCCAAGGTTGAAAATTATCTACTCATAGATAAAGGGGATAAGAATATACCAAAGTTAGCATTAACTTCATCCATGAGAGATAGAGACAATGTAATTCCACTCTTGGGGTTTCAATAATTATTCAAAGGAAATCACTACCATGTATTTTTTATCCAAGCTTAGTACCAAATTCTCAAAAGATAAGAAGATAGGTGCTAAAAGTGAAGAGAGAACCTAAAAACAAAAGAGAGGCTATCTTCAAAAGATATAAAAACTAGGTCTTGAAATATAAGCTAAAAGCCTCCTTGAAAAATCCACTCTACTTTTGATACAAATTACAAACCTGCTACCTTATTCTTGATCTGCTTGAGAAAATTCAAAACGGGAGAAGAGTAGACAGAGAGCAGATGACTAGCAGCTCCAAAGAAAATGTGAAGCGAATGCGAAGTGGATGACTCATTTCCTTCACAATTGGCCTCTTGATGACTTGAATGAATTTCCCACTCTTCTGTTTTCACTTTTACCAACATAAATAAGCATTATGTAAGAGAGTACCATCAAATCAATGAGCATGATAATTTAGGCTTAAAAGGTGCTAGCAAGTCATCAAATTGACAACTTATCAGTTTCTCAGTATGTTTTATATATAGTCATACAGCTTGTTTTAGGTGTGCATATCGGCATATGGCTTTAATTCCTCATTATCTTCAATTTCACTAGCCACATTCGAGGATGAATATTCCCAAGGGAGAGATAATGTAATACCCCATACTTTTTCCTAACTTAATTTATCTCCTAAAATGTCAAGGGTTAGCTTCAAAAATGAATAACCTTTGATACATATAGAATTTTCCAGCTCTAGACCCTCTAGTGTGTATAAAAATAAATTAGATTTCCAACAATACCAATTTCGCCTAAATCTAATACTCAGTTGGGAATTTATGGCATTTTTATTGAATATAGTGTCCTAAATTGAGAAGCACCACATCGCAGTGATATGTAAAAAGCCAATTTTCAATTTCTAGTGGACCTCCACAATTGGCCCACATCACGTTGATATTCCATTTCCCAATTGTCAAAATCTAGTAGCCCAACGTGATGGTACTGCACCCGATGATGGCCGAAATGGAATTTTAGTAGCTTATCATGATAGCTCTGCATCACGTTGATTTTCCAGTTCCCAATTGACATATTCTAGTGGGCCACTGCAATTGGACCGCATCGCGGTTGGTGGCCAAATTGGAAATTTCTTTGTTTTCCAGTTCTAATCAAAATTTTAAAAGGGGCGATTTGTTCAATTCCCAAGCCACCAATTCATGGATAACACAAGATTAAGCTCATTTTAATCACTTTATGCTTACATTTCATCAATTATCTCTCAAAGAAAACCCTAGATCTCAAAACTTAACCTCCAAGAAATCAAATTTCCTCCATTTTTTCTTCCAAGATAACTCAAAATTAAGGATTACCAATTCAAGAAATTCAAGAAATCATCTTCAAAAGCACAAATAAGAATTAAAGTTCAAGCTTTTCTATCAATTGCATCAATTAAGGTATGTGGTGTTTATGAACAAAGATATTATTTCATCCTTTTGCCCAAAACTAGCTTTTAATTACAAATTTCTATGATATTTTGCGGATATACTTGAGTTTAAAATTAGGGTACATACCCATTATTGTTATTTGCAAGATTATTAGATTTCAAGTGATTTAGAAGTTGAATTGCATGTCTATTTTTGTATTTTCATACGTATTACAGTAAATTCTAGATTTTGAGTTGAATTAACAATGTTTACATTATCAAGCATGAATTATGATGTTTTAACATGAATTTGATGCATGGGTCATTAAGCCCTAATTTGATATTTCTATTTAAAGATTGATTATGCTAAAAGTACCCTAGGACTAGATTATTTTTAGATTTTTGATAAAGATTTGATCTTTTGATCTCAACTTAGATATGAAATCCACTTTACAGTTTCATATTACAGTTTAACTTAGAAATTATACAGTTGGTTTTTGTGATAAATCATAATTCTAGCTTTTAAAGTGGATTTCCAACCGAATGAGCATATAGGTTAAAGGGAGTAGTATTTAGCACCAAGTTAGGAATGTTCTCATGCCTCACAACTATGAGCCAACGTAGGTTCAGATTATCAAATTATTCCCATTTCTATATGGATGACAGATACGCATGTGATCACTTAGATTAGGTTATACTCCTTGGCAAAAGTATGACACCTCTCCCCAATGTGAGGTTTTCCTATAAGGGAACTGTACGTTGGACTCCATGATGGCTCACATGATTTATGTCGATTAGAAGAACCTTCCTAATAGCAAAGCCTTACAGAATGTTTTTAAAACAATTTCCTACAGAAAAGAGTAATCTTACAAAAAGTGTTTTAAAAAAATTTCCTACAACTTACAGAAAAGACTAAAGAATAACAAAACAACTTTTCAAAACTAAGTGTAAAGGCTCATAGTTTTATTCAGGCATTACTTTATATAATTATTTAGCTACAGATTTTAGTTTTCTGATTCCAAATCTAAAGGTGTGTCCTTTCTACACTTAGTCAGCATGATTTATAGACAAAACACTAGTATATCTTTTAGAAACTAAATGTTATGACTCACTAGATTTATGAAACATGTTATGCTATTTTTTATTATAATTTACAGTTTTTAGATATTCCAGCTTATGTGAGTCATTTACATTTGGCATGCATTACTTTATAAATTGTAATGACGTTGAGATATTATTTTAGATATGCAGTCACCCCCATATACTCAGTATATTCTCAAAGTACTAATCCATATATACATCTATGTGTTATATTGTCTCATAATGTAGGTTCAGTTGCTCAATTCTAGCAGCATGAGAGATTTCGAGTATCTCCATCAGTCCCAATAGTTGGTGAATCCTCATAGTTTGGGGACTTAATCTTTCAGTTTTTCAGGTTATTAGTGTAGATGATTCAGATAGTTCGAGTCAGCTAGGGATTTGTCCCAGTGACTCTCTAGTTATTAGTAGTAGAGGCTTATTAGACTGCTAGATATGATTCAAATTATTCAGTATTAACTTTTCAAACTATTGAGTCTATTGTTTTTCAAAGATTATATTCATATATTCTCAGTTAGCTCAGACAGATTTCTGCATTTTAGTTTTGATGTTATCTCTATATTTTTCTCTATTATGAGATTCAGACTTTGTAAAAGGCCGACATAATTAGCTTGAGGCTACTCTTAGTCTTGAGCACCGTATGACATCGCGGGACCCATTTTTGGGGCGTTACAAAATCCACCCATCTTATCAGATTATATTTGTTATCATGTTTTAAGATATCTTGGTCTTTAGCTTATTTCAACATATTGGTGAGTCTACTTTTACTTAACATGCAATTTTTAAGATTTTTCGTTGATTAAGTTTTACTTATTGAATTCACCCCCACTTACTTAGTTCATTCTAGAAGTAATGACCACATATAAGTCTGTGTGGCTACATTATTTAATAATGTAGGTACCAGTTGTAGCCCACACATCATGGTCAAGAAGTTCACAACTTTCAGTCAGTAGATGATTCTATTATTATACGTTTTATTCAATTTTTTTTATTTAGGATTGTTGGGGGTCAATTCCCATCCACCACTAGTCAATATTAGTACAGGCTTCATAGATAGCACTCAAAGTTGTTGTATTCAGTTTCATCTTTCTTTTGTATAAGCTAGTGAAGTAATTTTTTTAAAATTTCTGTATTGGACAAGTTTAGTTATTGACATCTCTTCCGCTTATTATTTATGGTGTTGTAATTTTATTTAGTTGTTCATGATTTATACTAATATCAAGGGTTTACTTGAGATCACTTGTGGTTTATGCACTGTGTGACGTCCAGGGGGTAGTATTGGGGAGCTATAATTTATGTCATAAATCAGCCGAAAGCACTCCTCCTTTGACCCAAAATAATTTTTAGTATAATAAATTATTTTGGAAAAAATATTTAATTATATTGGAATTTTCATTGCTATCGCGGCAGCTGCCACTATAGCGACGTTGACTAGGCTTTGTTTGCCACTATAGTGGAAATTTCTCTGCTATGGCGTTGGTCATTGTAAAAGTATGTTAATCACTATAAAAATGTCAAATGGACAGAATATCTTGTTTCACCCAAAAATTCCCCTTTTTACTACACACCTTAAACATGTGATACTTTAAATAATGCCTTTTATGCTATGATTAATTTTTTGAGCACTACTTACATAAATTTGATTCCAGAAATTTCTATAGATTCCTTATCATTATAGCTATCTAGAATTATATTCAAGTTCTACCAAATCCATCCAAATCGTTCCCTAATTTCCCTAGACAACACCTCACTCCGGTTTTATTCCAAACTTGCCTATGTCGAAATTTGTATCTTCAAGATTGAAAAGAGATTTAACATAGGAATTGTAATATGAGGTTCATACATAACAATAGACATAGTCATTTAATAAATGTTTAAAATATCCTAGTAGGATATATGGGTTGTTTCGGTAGGGCCCCTAATACATCTCTACGATCCATTTTGAAGATATTTCTTTACTTGAAAAGTCTGTTGATGTAGTATTTTCTAGTACATTAGGTCCTTAATCCTAATTACATGGCCAAGTGTTTTAATCAAAGCCTCAATGACTTCGTTCACTGCAATTGCATGGTAGTGGTATTGCGATTGCGGTGAGCTAATTGGTGGATCTTATTGGGTTTGACCATCGCGATCGCGAGTCCCTTCTCTCAAGATCGTGATGACCAAACTAAGCCTCGATCATCATTAACCCTTATTGTTATGATGTGGAGAATGTTATCGTGAGGTTCTATTCAAATAATAGTAGAAATTTCTCATATTTAGTGATTTCCATCATTTTTAGACCTTGAGGCTTTGTAAAAAGGAAATTCTTACGGTTTTATCTACCATTATTCCTTGGGTAAGATCTAAATTCATCTTCTCATTATTTACTATTGATTATATGTAATGCCCTGAAAAATAGGTCCCGGAGTGTCACACGGTGCTTGAGGCTACGAGTAGCCCCAAGCTAACCCTTTGAGCCATTTTCATTCAGTTCAACACAAATCAATAGGGTTTCCATAAATAACCCTCAAATATCAACAGAGTAATCATCATCCCAAACTAAAAGAATTTCAGAAAGATAACAAAATACAACTTATTAGTCAATTCCCAACATCTATACTAGTCTGACAAGTCTCTAAAAGAATAAATAAAACCAGCGAACCATTGAGACATGCCCCAACTGACTCATACTCAGTTATCAAATGCAAATAATTCCGTGAAACCAACATCAGACATCACGTCCTCGGAACATGAGGACTCACCACAACAGAGGATGTAGAACAGCGTGCCCGAAGAATCACTGTTGAACCTGGAATTGAGCACCTGAACCTACATTCCAAGAAAATGCAGCCCATATCCGAAGATGTGGGTCAGTACAATGGAAAGAAACTGAGATATGGGGGTGTATGCAGTTGTATAAACATCATCATCATAAATATTTATAAAAAATATGCATGAAAGACTCACATAGCCCGAAGAAAATCATCATAATCATGAGAGGATGAAATAAGTCCAATAACACATGTGACTCATTATATAATTTGTCAATCACTTTCAGTTCATCAAGGATATGAATTCTCATAATGTAAATATCATTTAAATTTTTAAAACAATAACTTTCACAATTCCACTTTAAAATCACTTCACCATTCACCATAGATACAAGGAAATACACACACACTGGGAGATCCGATAACCGACATAAACCATATGAGCTACATGGAGTCCAACGTACAACCCACGTTGGGGAGAGCCGTCCTATCCTTTCCATTGGAGTAGGACTATCGATATCAAATCCACACAAACTAGTGGCCACTATATAAATCAGCCTCAGGCTCACTCTTACAGGGGCACGTAGTTCTAGGGAAGTAAGGTCGCTTTATACCTCCCACTCGGTGCTAAAGATTTCTCCTAGACTTAGCTTAGATAATTTAAAGACAATCCACAAATAAACAATTTCAGTAATATATAAATATACATCGGGAGCCATCATGCTTCCCATCTATCAAAATCAACCACGTTGTGGATTTCTTTCACACTCGAGTTCAAAATGACTCCATTAAGACCAAAAGGTTAAATCATTCAAAATATCTCAAATATTCAACATCAACGTGCTTATGACACACACTTTCTTAATAAAACACAATTTCCAATAGGGATTCACGACTCAAATATCAAAATCATGATAAATATCATTCAAGATTCATGCTTTATATCTACACACATGTAAATTCATCTTTCAAATTCATAAACATCAAGATTTCATAATAATCATCATAAGATATGGGTTCATGCTTCAAATTCGTAAAAATCAAATAAAAATCATGCTTTTGTAAAGAAAATTACTTTTGGGCACAAGAACGAAAGAGAGTTCTTGTTGAAAAACCCCACATACCTTGAATAATGAACTTTAGATCGATACACATTTTTGAGATGCTAATCGTGCCTTTGAATGATGGTTCTTGGAGTTCTTGAACTAGGAACTTGGAATCTTGAATAAATTTGCAGAACTAAAGGTGAACTTTTGAGGTTCTTGAAGTTGGATGTAGGAGCTTAGGGCTCCCTTTTTGAGGGAATTGATGAAATATAACATACAATGCTTCTAATAGGCTTTAATATAGGGTTTGGACGGATTTTGGGTGTGGGAGAATGACCAAAACACCCCTAAAAAATCAAATAATTCTCGAATCTGTCCTTTGGTGGACTGTTTTAATAGTCTGAAGTAGATCAACGATAACATTTTACTTCGATATCCAAATTAGATTAAACGAATTTCATTAGAAAGAGGACTCTTATATCTTTCCGTTGATATATATTATCTCACCCAGGTCATTGTGTACGAGGATTTATGATCATTTGAGGTTGACCCAAAAATTTACTTTTGATAGGCTAAAGTAGATCGACCATAACTTTTTGCTCTGATAGACAAATTAGATGAAACCAATTTCATTGGAAAGAGAACTTGTTGAGCTTTCTATTGGTATATAGTAGATCACCCAGATCATTATGTTCAAGGAGTTATGATCCTTTAAGTACGGAACTCAGTATTGTTCCACAAGATCAATACTTTCAGATATAGTCAATCATTTATTAGCTAAATAGTATCAGTAAACTCAGATATCGATAAATCAGTAATTTAGAACTCAGTGTCCAGTGTTATCACGATCTCAGTTACAGTATACATATTCATGCATGTACTCTCATTCTGTTGTATTCATGCCATTAAGTTAGTATTGTTCATGCATATGAATACAGGCATTTTAGCCTACCTCACTTAGAATACTAGTATATTCAAAGTACCGATGCATACTTTTCTATAGCCGTATGATGTTTTATATCATAGGTTCAAACGCACGGGCTCCCAAGCACCCTTAGCAATTCAGATCTTCAGTACTCAGAGTTAGTCGTAAGTCCTCATAGTTCGAGGGTATGATTATTTTCTTTAGTATTTCAGTTTAGCAGTACAGTTTCAGTAGTTGGAGTTAGTTGGGGGCTTGTCCCATTAACTCAATGATTCAGACAGTAGTGGCTTTTCAGACTAGAGTATTTTTAGACAGATGTTTAAGTTTTTGTATTGTTATACCATATTCAATTTTATTTCAGTATTAAACATTATGGCAAGTTTTTGCAAAATTTTTGCATATTTACCGTATTACTATTCTGTTATTATAGTTGTTACTAGTCATGAGTTAGCTTATGGTCCTTCAAGATTATAGGTATCGTGTAGCGTTCGGTGTACAGACACGGGGCGTTACTACCCCAGTAGGAATATCATCCCCGAATGACGGACAAGGTTAGGTAACCACAATTATGATTCATTTGCATTATCAAATATCAACCAATCCTGAACCAAATTTGGAAACACAGGTGCAAAGATATTAATCTTTCCTTTAATAAACTAAGACAATAAAGATATGTTCAAGAACACATACCTTCCACACGAATCCTATGGAACTTGGACTTCATGTCCTCCTATGCATCCCATTTATCCACATCCACCATATGGTTCCTCCATAGAATATTAACAGAGGCCACATCTAATGTCCGCAACCAATAAACTTACCTATCCAATATCTCAACCAAGACCTCTTTATAAGACAGAGAATCTGAGATACCCAAGCCCTCTAAGGGAACTACAGAAGAAGGATCACCAAGACACTTCCTCAACTCTGAGATATGAAATACTTGATGAATGGATCTCAAACTATAAGGAAACTCTAATTCATAGGCAACATTACCAGCCCTTCAAAAAATCGCATAACGACCAACAAACCGTGGACTAAGTTTCCCCTTCTTACCAAATTGCATTACTCTATTTATAGGAGATACCTTTTGGAAAACCTTATCCCAAACCTTAATCTCTAAGTCTCTACACCTTACATCAGGATAGGACTTTTGGAAACTTTGGGAGGCCTTAAGCCTATCCCAAATAACCTTTACCTTTTCCATAGCCTGATAAATAAATTCTGGACCAAACATGTCCACCTCACCAATCTCATACCATCTAATAGAAGATCTACACTCCTATCATACAATGCCACTAAAGGGCCATACCAATACTAGAATGATAGCTATTATTGTAAGTAAACTCTCCCAAAGGTAGATGCTCAACCCAATTTCAACCATAATCAATTTCACATGCCCGAAGCATATCCTCCAATGACTGAATAGTCTTTTCTGCCTGCCCATCCATTTGAGAATGAAAAGACATACTCAGACTCACCTTAGTACCCTATCATTTTTGAAAAGACCATGATAAATGAGTGGAAAACTGCGTACCATAATCATAGATAATCAAAACAGGTGCCCAATGTAGCTTCACATACTCCTGAAGATGCAACTTTTCATAATACTCTACCAAAAAGGTATTACACGATTCGAACCTGGGGCTATTTAATATGGGCATCCCAATCTAACATCAACCGAAGCTACACCAATAACCCAACCTAAGCATCTCATCATACAATAGGAATCGAAGGAACTACAACTCATAAATTATGTTGCGGAAATAATATCATAAGTCAAAATTAGATTCATGATAACTAACTCACACCCTAGTTAATAATTGTTCACAATACCTCTATACAAAAAAAAGTCAACAAATCTATATGTCAGGACAAGCCCCCAACGATAGCAAAACCAAGTCTAAATGAATCTAAGTCTAATTACAAGATACCAAGAGATGAAAAGCTTCTAGAGTAGGAAAGTTCACCACTTCAAGTCAATTCATGAACCATTTTGATCTACTAATCACTGTACAGTAAGCGAAGAAGATGCTCCTTCCTCTATGTCACATGGGGACATACCATCCTAAGATGGTTAGTGATTGGAATGCTAGCATGTAACTCAAGGATAACTGATAAAATATCATTATCAATAAACATCAAGTCAATATATCTCGTTTTATCTTATTCAAACAATATTAAATATATTTAGGTATATTATGCACTAATAAAGATATTAAGGCTCATCATCATTATAAAGCATTTATACATTAGACATGAAGTGGGGGAATCTAACCCTCCGCACTTATAGGTTAAATAATTAACATTATGCATAGGACTTTAACCACATGCACTTAGACAAGGGACTTCGACCATGCTTACTCATTCATGTACCAAGGACTTTAACTGTATACACAATCATTCAAACAAGGGGCTCTATCCATACATATATCTGATTGGACATATGACTTCAACCACATGTCTACACATTCTATTGTGCTTGGGACTTTGACATCATGCTAACACATTAGGAAAGGGACTCTAACCTCATGATACACTTGGACACTAACCATAAGCCATTGCATTCGGAAAGGTTCTCTAACCTAAAGAGATCTCTTTAAGAAAAGGTACTTTAACCTTAAGCACTATCATTGGGCAAGGGACTTCAACCTCGACCCATTCATAAGGCAAGGGACTTCAACCTCAAGCCATCACATAAGGCAAAAGACTTTAACCTCAAGCCACCACAACTATCATTAATTTGTATTTGGGACTTTAACCTTTTTCCCAAGCAGCAACATACATTCCATACAACATTTAAGGACTTTAACTACTTTAGCGAATTCAACACTACACATGACCACATGGTCCTTATGAGAGCCTTCATTTGCTCAACAATCTTAATAGGCAAATGCCTTTACTTAATTCAACATACAAATAAAGTTACAGTCATTAAGACCCTTACAATAATTATATTACACATTCTCACCACACTAGGGTTTAACCCATAATTTAAGTTTATCTTTATATCTAGGGACTTTACCCTTTCATTAGGAAACAACCAAGGTTATCAATTTCATCACACATGGTTCACAATTCATTTTGCATATCATCTATAATTCATCCATATTCATTTGGGCCATTTCCCAAGTTCAATGTATCAACAACATATGACTAGACAACGAACTTAAACATTTTTACAAATACCTTGGATGCCTACCTTGAACAAGGACATTTCCATGGTATATATTATTAAGATTTGGGTTACTCAAGGCCCTCATATTAATCCACATACAACAAGAACTTACATATGCAATTAATCATCAATATCATATATAAACATAAGTCTAAGCAAGATTTAATGTCATACATCATTAGGCAACAAAACCCTTTTCGTTTGAGTTTATAACCACCATGTACACTTACTAATCAAAGTGTGAAATACATAGGTTTAGAGATAATTAAAGAGGGGAAGAGATAAATGCCTTAACAAGATGACACACTAATAATATTGGCTTCTTCATGCTACTAGATGAGCTTCCTCCAAACCCTAGCCTCCAATCTTGCTTCAAGAAGCTTTTTAGAGTGTTTTGGAATGTTTGTTTTGCAAAATAAAGACTTAAGAGGCTACAATTTCTTTTATAGTGAGAGGGTTTACGGTTTTAGTCAAGGGAAATGACCAAAAGTTCTTTATTTAAAATTTGAAAAATGACTTCGTGCAGGTGTACGACTTTTCTACACAGTTCCTATAATGATAGTACCCTAAGGTACGAGTGTTATCCTAACTCGTACCCTAGGATTATCCTAGGTCAACCATACTATTGTGGACACAAGTCATCATCTTTGAGTCATAACCAAAGGGTATGTCTCACCCCCTAGTTGTATACATAAATCATATACCAAACAGTCCACTCCAAATAGAGACTACCCTCTATATGATTTAGTTTTACATGACTTGTATGCAATGATACGATTAAGGGAAGGTAATGCCGTATAGAAAGTAGTATGCTACCCTCATGGACTAATAAATGTACGAAAGGGGAGGGCAAGGTGGGTACGATTCGTGACCAAAGGTATGACTCATGTCTATATTCATACCCAACTCAAACGCATAAAAATGAAGTTGTTTTTCAATGGTTCATATCTAGGTGTTTCAATTCTCCCCCACTTGGATCATTCGTCCTCAAATAAAGGGAAAGGCAATCATAAACATAAGTTAACATATCAATATGCATTCACCGACCCTTAAAATAGTTAGAAACAAGTAAAAAACAAGGATACAACACAACACATGTCATGATAATCATCAATCAACCATTTGTTTCATTGTTCATGGGACTTAAACCCATTACTTAGCAAACACTTACTAATTTCACATCTTAGGGACTTCAACCCATCAACTTTCAAAGACATCAAGAAACTCAAAGCATTGGGGGCTTCAACCCTTCACCTTTCCATATCATTATTCAACTCAATGTACTAGGGACTTAAACCCATCGGAATAAGACACACATAATTTCAAAGCATTAGGAACGTGAACTCATGGTCTAACAAGACATACCAAATTCAAACTTAATGACTTTAACCCACATCATAACTCAATTTCAAACATCAGGGACTTCAACACATTGTCTATCAAAGATATAAATCAAGCATGGAGTTTTAACGCATACTTTCATCCCAAGCTTCTAGAATGGGAAATAAATACAGTTGCTTGGACTTCATGTCCTCTTTCACCTCCCATGTAGCTTATTTAGACTTTTGGTTCCTCCATACAACCTTTACCGAAGCCACCTCTTCTGTTCACAACTTGTGAACTTGCCGATCCAAGATCCTCACTTGGACCTCCTCATAGGACAAAGTGTCTAAGATACCAACATCTTTCGAGGGGACAACCAAGGAAGGATCACCCACACATTTCTAAAACATACACCAATTGAAAATTGGGAGAATGATGTCCATACTAGAAGGCAACTCCAACTCATAGGCAACATTGCTAACACCCTCCACAATCAAGTAGTGACCAACATAGCAGAGACTAAGCTTTCCCTTTTTGACAAACCGCATTACACCCTTTATGGGAGATACTTTTAAGAATATCTAACCATATTAAATTCTAAGTCCCTATACCTCACATTTGCGTAGGACTTTTGCCGTCTTTGAGCAATTTTCAATCTATCACAAATTACTTTTATGTTATCTAAGGATTTGTGAACTAAATTATGGCCAACCAACTTACCCTTGCCAACTTTGTACTACCTAATAGGATATCGACATCTCCTACCATACAATGCCTCAAAAGACGCTACGCCAATTATAAAGTGGTAACTATTATTATAGTCCAACTCAATCAAAGGTAAGTGGTCATACCAACTACCACCATAGTCAATCACACAATCCCACAATATATCCTTCAAAGGTTGGATAGTCCTCTCCACTTGTTCATCTTTTTTTGGGTGGAATGCGGTACTAAGGCACACCATAGTTCCCAATCCTCTTTTGAATGACTTCCAAAAGTGGGATGAAAATAGAGGAGAATGATTTGAGATTATAGACATCGGAGCACCGTGCAACTTCACGATCTTTGCAAGATACAACTTAGCATAATCTTCCATCGAGAAATTAGTTCTCATGAGCAAGAAATGGGAGGACTTGGTCATTATATCTACTATGACACAAATGGAATCACATTGATTCTGGAATTTAACAAGAGCGATAATGAAATCCATATTAATTTCCTTTAAGTTCCACTCAGGTAAAACTATCTCTTGGTACAAACCACTGGCTTCAATTGCTTAACATTAACTTATTGACAAACCATATACTTGACCACGTAGCTAGTAACATCACGCTTTATGCTATTCCACTAATAGAACTCTCTATGGTCAAGATAAATCTTAGAGGAATCGAGATGAATAGCATATCAAGCTTTATAAGCCTCGGCCATAACCCTTTACCTCAATCCAGAAACATCGAGAAGATCATCGAGAAATACCTCGGGAAACTCATTCACTACTGGAATGGATTCTAGGGAAGGCTCTTCTAAGTTAGAATCTTTTACTCAAACTAAATGATACAGACAACCCTTTGCAAACAACTTTTGAGCTTTAAGATAAGAAATGAATCTTCCCTTAGGAACTAGACAACCACTTTCCCATACAATGACCGGATTATTAGTGAATTTAAACATAACCCTACGGGTCTGACAATCTAAGAAAGCATAGAAAGAGTGCCACCAATCCATCCATAAAATAACATTAAAATTGACCATGTCTAACTCTATCAACTCAATAAGAGTATCTCTACCCCCAACAAATATCATACAACATCCTATAAACTTTCTAACAACCATAAAGTCTCCCACCTATGTAGAAATAGGAAAAGGAATTGATAGACTCTTGGGAGCACTATTAAGATGCACAACCACATACGAGATCATATAAGAAAAGGTCAAACCTGGATCAAGAAAACAATACACATCATGGGAGAAAAATCTCAACATATCCATGACAAAATCAAGGGACACATAAAATTCCTTCCGATTAGGAAGTGGATATAAGCAGTTCGAGCCAACATTCATGCCAGAAACAGAAGTAGTGGCAGACATAGCACCCTTTGGTGTAGGAGAAGGTGGAGTAGCAATATGGGCCTTATTGGCCCAATAAGCTGCTAGAAAAGGGAACTTACGTGGCATGTGCCCAACCTTACCACAATGAAAACACTAGTTTCTCCCTTCTCACAACGACTATGATAACTCTTACCACATAATTTGCAAGAAGGGTGGGGTGGAGCTAACTGAGCACTACTAGTCTAGAATTGGGCACCTTGTGCTTGTGACCCACTATTGAACTAAGATTGATGACTACCCAAAAACTCTGACTAAGGAGAGCGAACACTGGCCGAGGAGAACGAACCTGAAATCCCCCACTTCTTTCATGGCCACTTGCCACCATCTCTACCACTACTCTCAGAAGGCCTAAACTTCTTTTCTTGCCTCTCACTAAGCTCAACTTGCTTTTTTTTTTCTCATAATCTACTTTTTTCTTTTACATAATCAATATAGAAATATCCATGTTCTCAATCAACAAGGCTGCATTGCTCTGTAGAACTAACTCACGAGATAATCCCAAGACAAACATTTGCATCCTCGCCCTTATGCTCGAAACTATATCCAGGGCATACCTTGACAATTGATGGAATTTCAAGGAATACTTTTAAGCGAACATCCTCTCTTTCTTGAAGTTCACAAACTTTTCTACCTTTAATTCCCTCAACTCTTGATGAACGAAGCTATCTAAGAAAGCCTCAGAGAAATCCATCCATGATATCGAAGTAGATAAACACCTCTAGATAACTCCCACACTTTTTACTATTTGAATTCCACATCTTTCAATTGGTAGGAAGCAATCTCAACACCCTTAATTTCCAAAGCATGCATGATTCATAAAATCTTCTCTATTTCATCGATGAAGCCTTCAGGGTCTTTCTAAACCTTTAAAGACATAAACATGGGTGGGATAAACCTCATATATTATTCAATTCTTGTGGTCTCAGAAGAAATGATATCTGAAGCACCACGTTCCAACTGAAAGGCCACTAATTGAGTAAAGAGATTGATAGAGCGGAGAAACTCTGCATTAGAAGCATTCTTTTACAGTGATTAGGGAGGAGAGTCACTCTTATAAGAGGGATTGGTAGGTAGAACCCCACAATAATGGCCAGATACCATATCCCTAGCCTAGGTGTGAACTCTAAAAGTTGAACAAGCTTCATCCATAGGACCCACAGTTGGGGCAAAAGTGTTTGCTTGAGTTTCATATCTCCTTGGAGGCATGATCTAAAAGATAACAAATGAAATTAGGTGAATTCAAGACCTTACACATTATAGCTTTAGATTGAAACACAAGCAAGAGAAACATTCTTGAGATGTCTCATAGACCCTCTTTTATAAGTGTGTCGCACTTCACACCTAGAAAAGATACTCTACTTGACATGAATTGTGAGCACCCAACTGACCATGAACCTAGACTCTGATACCAACTTTACATGAACTAAACTCTGGGCTATGTTGTATGCCCACCGCAAGCTCCTATGAATCTAAGGCCACCCTACTAACCCGAATGAAACATCTCATCATACAGTAGGAATCAAAGGAACTCAACTCATAAGTTAAAATTGCAGAAATAATATCATAAGTCAATATTAGAATCCCAATAAATAACTTATACCCAAGTTCACAGTTGTTCATAATACCTCTATACAAAATGAAGTCAATAATTTATATGTCGGGATAATCTGTAACACCCTAATTTTCTGAACTGGAATGCTACAGGGTGCTCATGACCAAAAGGACCAAAAGATAACCTATGACTGATATCTATATCTATATACTGCATCATATACATAAAATGTGGAAACATTAACATAAAAGGCCATAAGTTTCAAACTTAATAAAGGGCTATATGCATGAACAATGCTAACTAATATGAACGTGAGAATACATACACGCATAAACAACTATAACTGAACTCATAATGATGCTGACTATTGAGTCTGAATGCTAACGACATGACTTTACTGTTACTGAGGTACTGAATAAATTATTGACTATTTCTGATAGTTCAAATTATGAAGAACGGGTTTGAATGACTGTGTCTAACAGTCCTAAAACTGAATACTGGTAACGTGAGCTATGACAACTGATATAGCTAATATAAATATAATGATCGGACTAATTGATATACTCGATACTGAGCGACTGCATATGATAGTCTAAGTTCTGATGGAAGTATTTGAGTTTCGTTCTACTTGGAGTAACTAAATCGAAGATCAGTCCTATTTATCCGGTGTCATGAGTATACTAATAATAAGGATGATTTGACTTAGTATGAGATCAGTCCTATCTAGTGGGTGATTTTTAAATGTAATGATTCTGATACTGATTAATCATAGTTGAGATCAGTCCTAGCTAATTGGTGATCTTAAAGTCTATTTATAATGATAAGCATTGATTGTATCTAACAGTACTGAATCTATGATACTAAGCTTAGTTGATTGTGTCTGAAAGCCTTGATTCTGTAACTGAAACCGTGGGATGTGTTCATCTAAACGACATGCCCTAAAATATGCTAACTGGGGTCCAATCTCTTCCCTGAATTGAAGGGTGCCAGTACGGCACCACTAGTAAAGATATCTATTATGGAGTCAATTTTAATCTAGCGGGTGACACCTGGGACCAGTCCTATACATATAAATATGCTAACGGGTGACCCCTGAGTATGTCAGTCCTATCTAACTGTTGAAATATCGTACATACGCTGGTAACATAGTTTTGGAACTTAGGGATTGCTTCGGAAGATATCAGTCCTATTCTAGCGGGTGAGCCCCCATCCGTAAATTTGCTCGGTGCTGAATCCTACTCCAAATAACTTAACTGAACTGATTTGCTAAACTAATACTGATTAACTGAACTGATACTAGTGGTATTGTTTAGTGGAGGTAAAACTAAGTTTACTGGATTTTGATGACGGATGGAATATAATGAGTTCGGAGGAGTAATTAAGAGTACTGAAGTGACTGAGATTTACTATGATTACTGAGGTTACTGAGTACTGAGATTACTGAGAATACTGAACTACTGAGATTACTGAGTTTTCATGAGTCACATGACTGTCTAATTTCTATAGATCATGGCTTTACTGAGAGTATCATGAAAACATACACAACTATATTTTTCAGGTACAAATACCCCCAGGACTCGATGGAAGGAAACTGACACACATGACTGACTTTATCATAAGAGTAGAGTCTATAATCCATAATATGATAAATAAGGGATTTCATACAATGCATGGTTTCCAACAATCTATTTCATGGAAGGGAATTTCATACAACATGTATATACTTGCATAACTTTCAATATCATGGTCATTACATATTAGAACCACAATCCATAATATCATAACTTGGGGAATTTCACGAACTACATGGGTATTCTACATCTTGTACATGAGTGGGTTTTGCAAGTATGCATAGCATAATTCCATAAGACTAGTTCATGAGTAATCCAACAGTGTTCACAAGACACATTATCAACATAGATGACATTGAATCATAGGGGCCTATCATGAATCCTTCACTTAGTCATAATTTATCTATAATGCATGATTTCTAGTCTCTTGGGTATTTTATCAAACACCTTACATGCCCTCTTTAGGGCATAGGTGTATTCGCAAACTTACACCACTTTAATCCACCCTAATTCATGGGTTCTATTTATATGATCATAATCTTCCTGGAAGTTTATAAAATTCCTACTCTATAACACAAACCACAAACACCAACATGAATACAACCATATCACCACAAAACATTCATGATTTTGTTATCAAAGATTGATTCTTGAACTCCATGACTGAAAGGGATCCATGGATGAACACTATGCATACATTAATGGCAATGAAATTGTTAAAATATTGGACCTTCAAGCTTGATTATGCAACCCTAGTAGTTTTTCTCCTTCTTATGCTCTTGTGTAATGAACTTAAGATGTTAATAGGGTTGTAATGTGATTATAAGCTATAAATTTCGTGAGGTTAAGTATTGGGACATGTAAGGAGTGTTAAAAGACTTAATAATCCTTAAAATAACTAAAAAACTAAGCGTTTTTCGTGGCTGAAATCATAAGTGTGCATCACACACCTCATCGCACATGGTAAGGTGTGCACCGCACATCCTATCGTATAAGCTAAGGTATGCGTCGTACATGCTATCACACATTTGAGGGTGTGTGCCACACAACCTGTCGCACACTTGTTCTAGTAGCCATGTGCGATTGTTTATGCGTCGTACTCCTACTTTGCAGGGCTATAATTTCTTTCTCAGGTGTCAGATTTTTATAAAATTAGAATCTTTGGAAAGCTCATTCGATTCTCTACAATTTGCTGGGTCTAAATATGTAAAATTGTCACATATAAATCAAGTTATCCACTTTCAAAGGCCACTCTTATGGAATCACACACTAAAGCTTGATGGATTCAAAAGCTATTTGCTTGTCTTACTTTGAGTGACTCACATGAGCATGCTTAACACATCATAATCTATCTTATCGCTAGGATACTCATTGTAAACCATGTACTCAAATATGAATCATAGGATATAAGGTTTCATATGTAGGGGAACTTATTCATTTCCTAGCTTGGAAACATACGGGTATTACAATATCCCCCATTGTGAACAGTAATGATACTGGTTGAGATGAGAGAAAAGACAACTTACATGAATATATATTATGAATGACTGATCATGATTTCATGGCTAACATGAATGAAAACTACGCAAATCATACTGTACATGCATATCTGATGCATGGGCAGCTGATTTATGAATGTAGGACTGAGTGTTCTGATAAACTGAGTTTCTCAAACTGAGAATGCATATTTGATGCTTAACTTATAAGTTGAATCCACGCACATCTGATGAATGATTATATGACTGAAATAATACGTGAATGCATGACTGAAAGTACTGATAAGCTGACAATGCATATCTGATGCTTGAATACATGACTAAACTGACTCACCAACATTTGACTAAACATGCAATGGTAAAGGCACTAAGATTAAACTGAAACATGAGAACATGACTGCTTCTGCTATGTGACAAATAGACTGAACATCATAAATTGAACTGAACCTCTGAATACTTGACTTACAGCTGAGGTCTACCTTGAAGGTCAACTTATAAGTACCCTCTATTCTAGATTAAATTCATATGCAAGGAGAAATTGAAGGATGTAAGGCATGAGAGCATTAAGAGAAAGTGGGGTACCTCCCCCTTGGGACACTATATCCCTCTAATAATGCTTACCTTACAGAGGTACTGGGTGATGCACAAGGAATCTACGAACTAGATTATAACTAAACTTTGGGAGTGTGAAACTAATGCATGATGCATGAGATGAACTGAATTTGCAACTACTAGGAGGTTCTATATTGAAATAGTTACATTCTCTGAGATTTTTCATAGCATGAATAGATGCAAGGATGAGAAAACAAGCTATACAAATCTAACTGCTCACTGGTACGACATGAATACTGAAAGAAAGAAAACCTTTCCTAAAACATCTCATAGCGTCCTGCACATAGGTGTGGTGCACAACACACGCATGTACAAAACTCCACTAAATGTGGCTTTCAGACTTCCTAGGACTCGATTCAACCTTAGGCTTTGATACCAAGTTTGTAATACCCTAATTTTCTGAACTGGAATGCTATACTGTGCTAATGACCCCAAAACACGACAAGCTAACCCATGACTTATATTTATACGATATACTTTATAATATACATAAAATGTTAAAACATAAACATGAAAGGCCATAAGGTTCAAACTGAATAAACGTCTGATAACAAAATGTTTAAAAAGGTATAACAATACAAAAATAAGTCATAAATACTAAAAATAATAAGATCTGAATATCTAATTTGACATCTAGTCTGAAAGCCTCTAACTGAACTGAATAAGGAGTTGAAGGAACATATCTCCAACTAACTCCATCTAGTAACTAAATAGTAAATATAGTAATAATCATATCATCCTCGAATGAGAAGGACTCACTGCATACTCTAAACACTGGAATGCTACTGCTAATCTGGAGCTCGTGCCTCTAAACCTATGGTGTAACATAAAAGAAAGCACCATAGCACAAATGCATTAGTACGTCTGAATATACTGAGTATACGAGTGAGGTAGGCCAAATTGAAAGGGTTATATGCATGAACAATGCTAACTAATATGAACGTGAGAATACATATATGAATAAACAACTATAACTAAACGTGTAATGATGCTTACTACTGAGTCTGAATGCGGATGACATAACTTTACTGTTACTGAGGTACTGAATAGATTATTGACTATTTTTTACAGTTCAAATTATGAAGAACGGGTTTGAATGACTGTGTCTAACAGTCCTAAAACTTAATACTGGTAACGTGAGCTATGATAACTGATATAACTATAATGGTCGGACTAATCGATATAACCAATACTGAGCGACTATATTTGACAGTCTAAGTTTTGATAGAAGTATTTGAGTTCCGTTCCACTTGGAGTAACTAAATCTGAGATCAGTCCTATCTAACGGGTGTCATGAGTATACTAATAATAAGGATGATTTGACTTAGTTTGAGATCAGTCTTATCTAGCAGGGGATCTTTAAATCTAATGATTCTGATACTGATTAATCATAGTTGAGATCAGTCCTAGCTAATTGGTGATCTTAAAGTCTATTTATAATGATAAGCATTGACTGTATCTAACAGTACTGAATCTGTACTAATAAGCTTAGTTGATTGTGTCTAAAAGCCCTAATTTTTTAATTAAAACTGTGGGATGTGTTCATATAACCGACATGCCCCAAAGTACACTGACTGGGGTCTAATCTCTACCCTGACTTGAAGGGTGTCAGTACCACACCACCAGTAAAGACATCTATTATGGAGTCAGTCCTAATCTAGCGGGTGACACCTGGGATGAGTCTTATACATATAAATGTGATAACGGGTGACCCCCGAGTATGTCAGTCCTATCTAACGGGTGATATCTCATACCTACACTGGCAACGTAGTTTTGGAACTTAGGGATTGCTTCTAGAGATCTCAGTCATATTCTAGTGGGTGAGCCTCCATCCCTAGGTTCGCTCAGTGCTGAATTCTACTCCCATCTGAAAAATACTAAACTGAATAACTGGGATGAACTAAATAACTTAACTGAACTGATTTGCTAAACTAATACTGTTTAACTGAACTAATACTAGTGGTATTGTTTAGTAGAGGTAAAATTGAGTTTACTGGATTTCGATGACGAACGTAATATAATAAGTTCTAAGGAATGATTAAGAGTACTAAAGTTACTGAGATTTACTGTGATTACTGAGGTTACTGAGTACTAAGATTACTGAGAATACTGAACTACTGGGATTAGTGAGTTTTCCTGAGTCACATCATTGTCTGATTTCTATAGATCATGCCTTGACTGAGAGTATCGTGAAAACATGACATGGCTCTAGGCACACAACTATATTTTTTAGGTACAAGTACCCCCAGGACTCGATAGAAGGAAACTGACACAGATGACTGACTTTATCATAAGAGTAAAGTCTATAATCCACAATATCATAAATAAGGGATTTCATACTATGCATATTTCTCAATAATCTATTTCATGTAAGGGAATTTCATAAAACATGTATATACTTGCATAGCTTTCAATATCATGCTCATTGTATATTAGAACCACAATCCATAATATCATAACTTGGGGAATTTCATGATGTACATGGGTATTCTACATCTTATACATGAGTGGGTTTTGCAAGTAAGAATAGCATAATTCGATAAGACTAGTTCATGAGTAATCCAATAGTGTTCACAAGACACATTATCAACATGGATGATATTGAATCATAGAAGCCTATCATGAGTCCTTCACTTAGTCATAATTTAGCTATAATGCATAATATCTAGTCTCTTAGGTATTTTATCAAACACCTTACATGCACTCTTTAAGGAATTGGTGTATTCACAAACTTACACCACTTTAATCCACCTAAATTCATGGGTTCTAACAATATGATCACAATCTTCCTGGAAGTTCATCAAATTCCCACTCTATAACACGAAGCACAAACAAAAACGTGAATACAACCATATCATCACAAAACATTCATGATTTTGTTATCAAAGATTGATTCTTGAACCCAACGAACGAAAGGGGTCCGTGGATGAACACTACAAATACCTTAATGGCGATCAAATTGTTGAAAGATAGGACCTTCAAGCTTGATTATGCAACCCTAGTAGTTTTTATCCTTATTGTGCTCTTGGATGATGAACTTAAGATACTAATAGGGTTGTAATGTGATTAGAAGCTATGAATTTTTTGAGGTTAAGTATTGGGATGTGTAAGGAGTGTTCAAGGACATAATTATCCTCAAAATAACTTAAAAATTAAGTGTTTGTCGTGGCAGAAATCATAAGTGTGCGTTGCACACCTCATCGCACATGCTAAGGTGTGCACCGCACATCCTATCGCATAATCTATGGTGTGCGTCACACATGCTATCACACACTTTAGGGTGTGTGCCACACAACCTATCGCACACTTGTTCCAGTAGCCATCTGCGATTGTTTATGCGTCGTACTCCTACTTTACAAGGCCATAACGTCTTGCTTGGGTGTTGGATTTTTATAAAATTGGAATCATTGGAAAGATAATTTGATTCTCTACAATTTGTTTGGTCTAAATCAACAAAAATGTCACATATAAATCAAGTTATCTTGGTTCAAAGGTCACTCTTGCGGAATCACACACTAAAGCTTGATGGATCCAAAACCTATTAGCTTGCCTTACTCTGAGTGACTCACATATGCATACTTAACACATCCTAAGCTATCTTATCTCTAGGATACTCAATATAAATCATGTACTCAAATATGAATCATAGGATATGAGGTTTCATACAGAGGAGAACTGATTCATTTCCTAGCTATGAAAGATATGGGGTATTACATAATCCCCTAACAATAGCCAAACCAAGTCTAAATATGTCTAAGTCAAATTATAATAGACCAAGAGATGAAGATATTCTAGATTAAGGAAGATCACCACTTCAAGTCAATGAACGACTACTTTAATCTACTAATCACTACACAGGAGGAGAACAATATGCTCCGGCCCTTGTCACATGAGGACATAGTGTCTAAAGACGGTTAGTGGTTGGAATGCTAGCATGTAACTCAAGGATAAATCATAAAATATCATCATCAATAAATATCAAGTCAACATATCATAAGTAATCTCAATCCATACATTTAGATTTATAATATGCTAATGAAGATATCAAGGCTCATAATCATTCTGAAGCATTTATTTATTAGACATAAAGTGAGGGACTCCGATCCTCCACACTTATAGGTTCAATAATTCACATTACGAATAGGATATTAGCCACATTCACATGCACTTAGACAAGGAAATTTAACCATGCTTACTCATTTGTTTGCTAAGGACTTTAACCGCATATACAATTATTCAAATAATGGTCTCAAGCCATACACACATCCGATTGGCCAAAGGACTTTTACCTTATCCTCACACATTAGGAAAGGAACTATAACCTTATGCTACACATATACTCTAACCATAACTCATTGCTTTCAGTGGGGTCCTCTAACCTTAAGATCTTTCTTTTAGAAAGGGACTTTAACCATGAATAATATCATAGGGCAAGGGATGTCAATCTCAACCTATTCATAAGGAAAGGGACTTCAAACTCAAGCCATCATATAAGGTAAGGGACTTTAACCTTAATATATCACTACTATCAGTAGTTAGCATTTTGGACTGTAACCATTTGCCCAAGCATCAACATATATTCAATACAACATTTAAGGACTTTAACCACATTAGCCAATTCAACAATACTCATGACCACATGGTCCTAATGGGAGCCTTTTTCTGATCAACCATCTTAATAGGACAATGCATTCACTTAATTCAATATACAACGTAAGTTACGATTATCAAGACTCTTACAACAATTCTATGCCATATTTTCACCACACTTGGGTTTGACTCATAATTTAAGGTCATCTTTGTATCTAGGGACTTTACCCTTTCATTAGCCAACAACCAAGGTTATTAATTGCATCACACATGGTTCATAATTCCTTTATAATACCATATATTATTTATCCATATTAAATTGTGTCATTGCCTTAGTTAAATACATGAACAACATATGACTAGACAACTTACTTAGATATTTTCACAAACACCTTGGGTGCATATGTTCAACAAGTCAATTTCTATGGTATATATTATCAAGATTAGCGTTACTCAATACCCTCATGTTAATACACATACAAAAAGAACTCAAAGAAGCAATTCATCATCAATATTGCATTTAATAATAAGTCTAAGTAAAACGTAACATCATATATCATTAGGCAACAAAACCCTTTGCATTTGATTTCAAAACCACTATGTAAACTAACTAATACAAGTGTAAAATGCGTATATTCAGAGAATTTAAATAGGGTAAGATATGCATGCCTTACAAAGATGACAAACCAACAATCTTGGATTCGTCTTGCCGCTCTATGAGGTCCCTCCAAACCTTAGCCTCTAATATTTCTTCAAGAAGCTTTTTAGATTATTTTGGAGTGTTTGTATTGTAAAATACAGACTTTGGAGGCTACAATGCCTTATATTGTGCGAAGGTTTAGGGTTTTAGGAAAAGAAAATGACCAAATGGACCTTAGTGAAAAGTTGAGAAATGACTTCATGCAAAGGTATGTCTCCTCTATATGGCTCCTATAGTGATCGTGGCCTAGGGTAGGAGAGGTACCCTAAATCGTACCCTAGCCTTCGCATAGGTTAACCTTACTATTTTGGGTACGAGTGAGCACTTTTGAGTCGTAACCAAATGGTATGACTCACCCCCTAGTCGTATACACAAACTGTATACAAACATTCAACTCTAAATGGAGACTACCCTCTATATGATTGAGTTGTATATGACTGTTATGCAAGGGTACGATTAAGGAAAGGTCATGTCATATAGAAAATAGTATGCTACCATCATAGACAGATCATGGTACGAAAAGGAAGGGCAAGGTGTGTACGAGTCAAGACCAAGGGTACAACTCAAGTCTCTAGTCGTACCCAACTCAGAGGCACAAAAATGAAGTTATTTTTCAATGGTTTAAGTCTAGGTATTTCAAGGAAATCCTCAGTGGAAAAATGTGAGCTGACTTTGTCATCTTATCCATGATGACCCAAATCAAATTAAATTTATTTTGAGACCATGAAAGACGGGTAACAAAATCCATATTGATCACCTCCTATTTCCACTCGGGCAAATCAATTTCATGATACAACCCTCCTGGCCTCATGTTCTCAACCTTAATTATTGACACACTATAGACTTGGCCACAAAATCAACCACATATCTTTTTATACTGTTCCACCAATACATCTCTTCTAGATCATGATACATCATCAAAGAATAGGGACAAAAAAATAGCACGATTCTTGTGCCTCAGCCAAGATCCTTTGTTACAACCCATCAATGTCAGGAACACACAACCTCCCTTGGTACCGTAAAGTACCATGACCACTGATCTCAAATACCATTACTTTTTTTCCACCTACAACACTCTTGATTTGCAACAAGATAGGTCTAGCACTTACTTCTCCTTAATCTCTTATAATGCCTTCGAAATACCCTCTAGACATCACACGGTGCTAAAAAATACAAGTAGTCCCAAGCTAACCTCTTTTTGCCTTCTAAAAAATTTGGAACCCATAATAAAGGTAAAATATAAAATAAAATCTTAAAATAATGATTCAATGTATTAACTAAAAGTCTTAAATATATAAATCTTAACACCAACACTTCGAAATCAAAAATTGAAAACAGTCGAACAAGCCTCTACTTCTAACTAGAGAGCTACTGGGACAAGCCCTAACTGACTCATACTAAACTAAAACCAAATAACTAAAGCACTACATCAGTATCAAAGTCTAAAAAATTAGGTACTCAAACTATGAGGACTCACCAAAATCAGGACGTAGGTGGAGATTCTTGAATTCAATCACGCTGCTGGAACTGAGCACTAGGACCTATATTATAATACAATCTAGTATATAGACATATATGTGGATCAGTACTTCTGGAATGTACTTAGTGTGTGGGTGTACATAAGCTAAACAATAATTCAACGTTCATATAAACTTGTAAAGAATGCATGCTAAGTGTAAATGACTCACCTTGAGCTTGAAGAAAACAAAAGTTGTAAAATCATTAGCATGAGTAATGAAGCATAAGTATAAACTTTATGAGACATGAAACTTAGTTTCTAAAAGATTTTCTTTAGGGAGGTTCTTCTTACCGATATACAACATATGTGCTATCATGGAGTCCAGAGACTTACCCATGGATGGGAAAGCTCCCGTTGGGGAAAGATGTCCTACCCTTTCCATTAGAATATAACCTTAACTTACGTGATTAATATACTTAACCCATATTGGGACTTGGACTTATGGGGGCACGTATTTCTAGGGCATGCGACCTTGGACTCATACCAAACTCGGTGCTAAATACTACTCCTTTACTAATATGCTCAACCTTTAAGAAATCAACCTTAAAATAGCATAAGGGTTAATAATGAAAACTAGTTATGCTTCTCTTTTATTTAAATCATAATCATATGAATAATGTGGATTCCTTATCCTATCTTAGGATCAAAATATAAATTCTTGCTTAAAATCTTTACATAAGATTATCAAAGAATACTTCAAAGAATAATTTTCTTGAAGTCTCAATACTCAAACTTGCGGATTAAAACCCATGCTTTAAATTCATTCAATTCAAAATAAAATTCATGGACAATAACAATCTTGAAATACTTCAACAATAACAAGTCAAGATAGTTAGATCCCATTCATAATATAAATCATGTAATTAAAATATAGACATACGCAATTCCAGATTTATTTAAGCTTTAAATCTCATGAAAATTGTATGATTTAAGAACATACATACTTCGGTATGAACCCTTATTCAAAACAAGTCAATTAAATCTTATAATTATTCAATTTGGGCATAAGGTTGAAAGAGAGCCCATGTTCATAACCCCACACACCCTAGTTGATGAATTAACGGAGTTTCTTGGTTTCTTTCTTGATATTTGATCTTGAATTTTGAGGAGGATAGGATTTATTATTAAAAAGGGTTACTTTCTTGGATAGAAATTATGTGTTATGGGTCAAATAATTCTCCTTGGGGTTTTTAATTTTGTGTTATGCACTAATTTGGGTGGCAAAAGACCCTATTTCCATTAAAAATAATGGGACTAAAAGATGGAAAAACACATAGCGAGATAGAGAGGGCATTGCAACCTCTGGTATGGTGGACTTTAGCGGGTGCGACGGGCTCCACTGTGGTGGACTAGATTAAGCACTACGGGATCTACTGCGGTTTACTACAGTAGGTGCTGTGATGTGTGAGCAGATGCTAACACATTTGAGGCTTTTAACTCTAAATAATTGCAAAGTCTTAAGCAAATTTTGGTTGTGTTTGATCATTTTCTTGTGATATTGTAGTTGTACAAAGGGTGGGAGAAAAACATAGGAAATATGAACAAAATAAGTAAAATCTGGTACAAATTAGCTGATATGAGTCTGACGGCATTTCTTGCAAGCCGTCAGAGATGTGGTAAGCTACTAGAAAAAGATGTTAGGAAGAACAGTGAAGAAGAGTTCCTGGATGAAGGTGACAACATTCTCAATATTTCGTCACGAGTGTGGTAAGCCATCAGAAGATGCCGTCAAGTGGGACAAAACATGGTAAAATAAGCTGAAGGTCTAACGATATTTGCTAAATGCCTTCACTCCTCTGGTAAGCCATCATAGGACATCATCAGAGTGAGGGAGAACAGGTTAAAAAGGAACGACTTCTGACGACATATCTGAGACACCATCAGAAGGCTGACGATCAACGCCAATATGTCGTCACCTAAATCTGAGCCTAGCTATGATTTTGTTATTTTATTTCCTTAATTAGGATTTAGTATAAATACTATCTTTTAGGGGTTTTAAGTCATAATTCACCTATCATACATCAAATCTAAGAAGAGAGAGATGTATTTTTGCTCTCTTTCATAAAATATTCTTGTGTTTTTATATCAACTATTTTTGGGGTTTCTACCTTGTGATTAAATCGAAGGAACTACTTGTTGTTTTCTATCCATTCGTAAGTTTATCATTATAATTGTGAATTCAACTTGTTATTTTGTTTATCAAATCATGAGCGGCTAATTTCATTAGCCGGAGTTATAGGATCCATGGATAAGGGTTTGATATGATACTAGGTGTTTAACAGATTCAAAGAGTAGTAAAAAATCTTGAAATTCTGTCATTTTAACTAAAATCTTATGGTTGCAAACATTAGGTTATGTCTTAGGTTTTATTTGCTTCTAACGAAGAAATACACTAGAGGACGTGAATTATCAATAGGGACTCAGAAGCTACCAACCTTCTGTTTAATGATTAATGTCGTAACTGGATTAATCTACCTGAGATAACATCTTATTGGAAATAGATAAGTTATCTAAGTTTGAGAGAATTAGATAATAAATTGTCTGTTGAGGTCGAAAAATAAGTCAGATAGTATAATCGTCAGAGATATTCTATTGTTCTACTCATTTCGAGAATCTCTAGCATTACCTAATATCTATCAATTCCCGAAACCCTTGGTGAACATAGCTCTGGTTTCCCATTTATTTTGATTACAAACAATGAAGTATTGAAAGTGACAATTAACTCTCACTAAACCTTAAACCCCTATTTTATCTTTTTATATTGGTTGTTTGAATTTAACTTGTAGCTATAATTTCAAAGTAGTTTAATAGCCACTCACATTGTTCCCTGTGGATTCGACCCCGAATCCAAAGTTGGGTAAATATATTGACGACGACCACCTTACACTAATTTGTGGTGTAAGTTGAGCGTTATCAAAAATGGCGCCGTTGCTGGGGAACAATTTGGCGTATAAAGTTAGTTTGGAATTTTACCTTACTTGCTTGAATTTGAACTTGTTAATATTTGTTTGTGATTTGCTTTGTTTCGTGTGTTAGGTAGATTTTCTTTATTTTTGCTTATTGCTTACTATGGCATCATGGAATGAATGTGAGTTTGATGGTTGAAAATCTTACCTGGATGATCCATGTCCATATTATGATGGACCCCACTTTTAGCATGACTGTAGATATGCTCCCTAGAGAGAGATGTCTGCACCATCTCCATCCTACTGGGAGTATAATTGTTCTTTATGTGGTGGTCATGATGGACATTGGAGTGATTGCTCCAATTCCCCCTCCCCCTATTTCGCTAACCCAAGCTCTAGTTCTTCTTATGAGTATGAGAGGTCTTATGGTCAAGAAAAGAAAGAACGCAGCACTAGAAAGAGTGACATTAAAGCTATGCTTCAACTAATGCTGAATCATATAGACACAAGAAATGATACCATATGTGGCATACGTCAATACATTAGAGCATTTAATAAGGAAAGAGAAAGGATAGAAGAGATGGATCTTGAGGTCAATCAGCCAAAACACTTTTCTACATTATGTTTAGATGATATCTTGTCTATGGAATCATTTAAAATAATGAAAGAGAGTGACAATGAAGAGTAAGATTCCTATACTGATGATGAGCTTGATGTTGATCAACCCTTGGAGATTTCCCAACTAACTGAGCCAACCATTAGGGATGATGCCAAGATTAAGGAAATACTGCTAGAGGCAAAAGAAAAATCCAAGCGAATCTCTTATGAAGACTCTAGCCCAATTCAAAGTAAAAATGTTGAGAAAATGAATAAAAGTGAGTGTGTAGAGGATAGTGTAAATTTTAAAGTAGCATTTGTTGGGCGACACTGGAAGCATTTTTCCACATTATGTTTAGATGATATCTTGATTGTGGAATCATCTAAACTAGTGAAAGACTGTGAAGATGAGGAACAAGAATCCTATATTCTTTGTTTTACACTTGATAAACATCATAGAAAAACACCTCACTTTACAGTGGAGTTGTTTACTATGCATCATTCATTAGTCGGCTTCTTAATCTTTGTACCACCTCCCTATGAGCGAGGCAAGAGGATAGACTCTAAGTTGAGGGTGAAATTCATATCCTTAAGGTGGAGGAAAAACCTGAGTTGGGTCGTGTCGTGACGTTAAACTAGGCACTTCTTGGGAGGTAACCCAAGGTAATTTGTTGTTTATATTTGTATTATGTGATTGATATTAGATCTTCATAGCCATGGTGCCACAGGTATATTTCTAACTCTCTTGTTTTGATTTGGCGTGTTGGGAACAATGCATGATATTAAGTTGAGGGTTGGGCTACTTATGGGTGTTGATGTCCTCTGTTTTTTGTTGCCATGCCTCTTTTTCCCAGAGTCTTGTTCCTAGTAGAGCCGGCATATTTAGGCGTACTGTGTTTGTTTTGTGATGTATTGTGGTTAACTGGAGAAAAATAAGTATCTAAAGCAGTTGACATATTTTTGTTGATTTTTGAGACTGATAAACACCTCTCCATTGGTCTATTTTATAACTGTGTGTATATATTTATGTGTGACCACTGTGCATCTTGTTATGGCATTAGTACTAGTTACATGATATCCACTTCTAAACTATCGCATAAACTGGATAGGTAGTAGCTTGTCATGAACCTTTATTCCATGTGTGTGTGAGATACTACTTAGTTCCCTTTGTGTATTAAATCCAAAACTTGCTCGGTTAGTCTTACCTTGGTTGAAAATAGGGGTTAGGATAGGATCATAGGCCATTTTGATTTTTAAGTCACTTTTTCCCAAAAAGACCTTCCCAGTATGTATGATATCTCTTGACCATTTCTTTCTATGACACCTATTACCTTCCCGTTTATACCATAATGAACCTGTTTTGGCCCTGGTCCTCCTTAGATACTGTGCACCTAGACTTAGGTAAATAACATAAGTTGAGGGTGGCTATCATAGGGGTGAGTGATGTGAACTATGTATGACGAAAGGTAGAATAAAAGGAAAAGAATAAGTGAAAAAGAATAAAAAGCTGGGTGGTGTGGAACAAGAAAAAGAATAAAAAATAAAAGCCACATCTATCCTGAATAATGCGTGATCAAGAAAAGGAGAAAAAAAAAGAAAAAGGTTAATAAGTGAACCCCAAAAGTTAAGGTAGTACCAAGGAGGCTTAGTCAGTCTAAATGCCATGGAATACAATACCAGCCCTTAGCCTACATTAAAAGCCGAAGAAAAGACCTATAGTGATCCTAACTTACCTGTCTAGACACCTTAGTAATGAAAATAAGGGCAAGCATATGGTATTTGACATGCATTGATTGGAATTTCTTTCTGAGAGTAAGTTTCTCTTGACCGTCCCCGCATTGACATGCTTGAGTTCATATATGTGTGAAGAGGGACTTCTTTGTTTTAAGGGAACATTGGTTGCATTGCTAGCTATTAACTTGTTTGGATAGTGTAATATTGGTACATGCATGGTTGTTGTTTCTAAATTGAAGCCATAGCTTGATTCCTTTGGGTCACATTGTTAATTTTCATGGGTATGCACAATTGGATTAAACGTGGAGAGTGGCATGATTTTTGAGCTAAACTTGATAATCAATTGTGATAGGTATCTTATGTGTCTCTTGGTTAAGCATCGTAGTAGGGTGTTATGTAGTTGCTTGAGGACAAGCAATTGTTTTAAGTTGAGGGTGTTGATGTGTGAGCAGATGCTAACATATTTGAGGCTTTAAACTCTAAATAATTGTATAGTCTTAAGCAACTTTTGGTTGTTTTTTATCGTTTTCTTGTGATATTGCAGTTGTAGCAAGGATGGTAGGAAAACATAGGAAAGATGAACAAAATAAGTAAAATCTGGTACAAGTGAGCTGATATGAGCCTGGCGGCATTTATTGCAAGCCGTCGGAGATGTGGTAAGCTACCAGAGAAAGGCGTCAGGAATAACAGTGAAGAAAAGTTGCTGGATGAAGGTGACGACATTGTCAATATGTCGTCACAAGTGTGGTAAGCTGTCAGAAGATTCCGTCAAGTGGGACAGAACATGGTGAAATAAGTTGAAGGTCTGACGACATTTGCTACACGCCGTCACTCCTCTGGTAAGCCATCGGAGGACATCGTCAGAGTGAGGTAGAATAGGTTAAGAAGGCACGACTTTTGATGACATATCTGAGACGCCTTCAGAAGCCTGACAATCAACACCAATATGTCGTCACCTACAACCGAGCCTAGCCGTGATTTTGTTATTTTATTTCCTTAATTAGGCTTTAGTATAAATAGCATATTTTAGGGTTTTTAATTCATAATTCATCTATCAGAATCAATTCTAAGAAGAGAGAGACATATTTTTTCTCTCTTTCATAAAATATTCTTGTGTTTTCGTATCAACTATTTTTAGGGTTTCTACCTTGTGATGAATCATAGAAACTACTTGTTGTTTTATATCCATTCGTAAGTTTATCATTATAATCATGAATTCAACTTGTTATTTCGTTCATCAAATCATGAGTGGCTAATTTCATTAGCCGGAGTTATGGGATCCAAGGATTAGGGTTTGATATGATACTAGGTATTTAATGGATTCAAAGTGTAGTAAAACATCTTAAAATTCTGTCGTTTTAACTAAAATCTAGTGGTTAGAAACATTAGTCTATGCCTTAGGTTTTATTTGCTTCTAATGGAGAAATAGACTAGAGGACGTGAATTATCAAAAGGGACTCAGAAGCTATCAACCTTCTATTTAATGATTAATGCCGTAACTGGGTTAATCTACTGGAGACAACATCCCATTGGAAATAGATAAGTTATCTAAGTTTGAGAGAATTAGATAATAAGTTATCTGGTGAGGTCAAGAGATAATTCAGATAATATAATCGTCAGAGATATTCTACTATTCTACTCATTTTGAGAATCTCTAGCATTACCTAGTATCTGTCAATTCCCGAAACCCTTGCTGAACATAGCTCTGGTTTCCCATTTATCTTGATTACAAACATTGAAGTATTGAAAGTGACAATTCTCTCTCTATAAACCTTAAACCCCCATTTTATCTTTTTATATTGATTGTTTGAATTTAACTTGTAGCTATAATTTCAAACTAGTTTAATCGCCACTCACATTGTTCCTTATGGATTCGACCCTAACTCCAAAGTTGGGCAAATATATTGACAACGACCGCCTTACACTAATTTGAGGTGTAAGTTGAGCGTTATCACGCCGCAGGCTTATCTCGGTGCAACTACTATTTTGGAAGTCCAACAATGCCCTTACACTGGTCCAAATATTCAAAATATCACCAAAGACGTACTATTGACTACCCCAATCATGAATCAACTTTAAAATCAATGATTGAATCTTGAGAAGGTCGAAAATAAAATCATTGAAGTTTAAGGGGCTTTGAGAATGACTAAGTCTTAACACTTACTGAAATTTTCTATGTCTTGGACCCCTTTGACATGTATTAGTGAGATGAATTTATCTAGGAACTTACGAGGTATTACAATATCTCCCCCTTTGGAACATTAACCCTCGAATGAGACTGACCAAACTGAGAATACCGAGGGACTGAGATTTGATACTAAATATGCATAACTGGAAGCATAATTACATGATTGAACTTGTTAGTGAATGCATGCAATGATATGAAATTGATTATATGGCTGAAACTGAGAATGAGCAAGAGATAATCTAAGGAAAACTTGTTACTTAGGTGAGCCTAAAATTTCGAAGAATAGATGAGGGTACTTGGTTCACATATCCGCTTTTGCTTCCCAAGTGTCACCGTTAACGAACTTATTCCGCCAAAGATCTTTGACCATGGGAACTTATTTGTTCCTTAGACTATGAATCTGATGATCAAGAATTTCAACTGGGATTTCTTCATAAGAAAGGCTATCCTAAATTCCGGTGATTTCGAAAGGAATGACAACAGCTGGATCACTAATACACTTCTTTAATAAATAGATATGATGAAACACTAGATGAACGGATGACAAATATGAAGTCAACTCAATCTTATATGCTACCTTCCCAACACGACTCAATATTCTGTAAGGGTAAACATATCAAGGACTAGGATTCATCTTTTTTCCCAATCTCTTCACCACCTTCATGTGAAAAATATTTAGAAAAACTTAGTCACCAACTTCAAACTTAAGATCCCTTCTCCTCATGTTTGCATAAGATTTCTAATGACTTTGAGCTGTCTTAAGCCTCTCTAGAATTAACTGAACCTTTTTCATAGCTTCAAACACCAAATTTAGCCCAATCAATGCAGCCTCAGCTACCTCGAACTAAGAAATAGGCTATCTACACCATCTCCTATAAAGAACATCAAATAGAGCCAACAAGTGATCATCACAACTACCCTTGAATTCAAAAAATACATGCTCTCAATATCTCCTCTAGGGTCTGAATAGTCCTCTCTGCATGATCATATCTTTGTGGATGAAAAGCAGTACTATGATGAACTTAGGTACAAAAACCTTTTTGAAAGCTTTCTAAAAGTGAGAGGTAAATTGCGTACCCCTATCTAAAATGGTGGACAAAAGAATTTCATACAATCTAACCAACTCACTAATATAAAGATTAGCATAATATTTGGCTGAATAGGAATTATAGACTGGCAAGAAATTGGCAGACTTGGTCATTGTATAAAGGATAACCAAAATTGAATCATGCTAACAACGCGAACGGGGTAACTTTATCACAAAGTCCATGTTCACCTCTTCCCTCTTCTAAGTAGGAATACTAAACTCCTGCAAGGTGCTTCCAGGATTTTTGTGCTTAACCTTAACCTGCTGAAAATTAGCACACTTAGCTACAAACTCAGTATTATCCCTCTTCATGCTGCTCCACCAATAGATTTCCCACAAATCAAGGTACATTTTTGTGGCTCCTGGGTGAATGGAGTAACGTACACCATGAACTTCGGCCAAAATCAACTATCTCAAACCATAAACATACGACACACATACTCTACCCTGGTAGCGTAACACACCATCTTCCCCTTTGTAGAAAACTTCTACTTTCTGATCTCTGACTGACTCCTTCAACTTAACCAAAGTGGAGTCCTTATCTTGTTTTTCCTTCACTTCAACAACGAAAGAAGATTCTGAACTATTCCGAACCCATACACTACCTTCAGCTGAATCAACCAATCGAACACTTAATCTAGCCAATTGATGAACCTCCTAAACTAACTTATTTTTATCATTCTCAACATGAGCAACACCGCTCATAGACAGTCTACTAAGGGCGTTTGCCACTACATTAGCCTTGCTGGGGTGATACAAAACACTTATATCATAGTCCTTCAAAAATTCTAATAACCTTCTCTGATGGAGATTTAAATCTCCCTTTGAAAACACATACTACAAACTTTTGTGTTCCATGAACACATCAACATGCACCCATACAGATAATGCCTTCATATTTTCAAGGCAAAAACAATAGCTGCTAACATAAGATCACGGTTAGGATAGTTTTTTCATGGGACTTAAGCTGTCTAGAGCGATAGGCTCTGACCTTACCTCTCTTCATCAAAACACAATCCATACCAATTCTATAAGCATCACAGTAAACAACAAATTCAACTATACCACAAGGTAGTACCAAAACTTTGGCTGAAGTGAGTCAAGTCTTCAACTCCTAAAAAGTCTTCTCATAAGAATCTGACCGTTGAAACTTAATTTTATAATGAGTAAATCTAGACATAGAGGATGGAATAGACAAAAATCCTTCAATAAACCATTGGTAATAGCCAACTAAACCCAAGAAACTCCAGATGTCTAATAGAGAGATGTATCTAGGCCAGTTTCTCACTGCTTCGGTATTTTGAGGATAAATTCTAATTCCATCACCATTAAAATATATGACCATGAAAAGCTATTGACCTTAGCCAAAATTCAAACTTACTGTATTTGGCGAACAACTGATAATCTCTAAGAGTTTGCAACATAATTTTGAGATGGTTTTCATGGTCATTCTCACTACAGGAATACACAAAAATGTCATCACTGAAAAATATGACAAACATGTCAAAATATTACTTGAGCACTCTTTTTATTAAGTCCATAAAGGCTTTTGGTGCATTCGTTAGCCCGAAGGACATGACTAGATATTCAAAGTGGCCATAATGAGTTCTAAAGGTTTTTTTTATAATATCACACGCCCTTACTTTAAGTTGATGGTAGTTGGGTCTGAGTTCTATCTTAGAGAAATAACTTGAATCCTGAAGTTGGTCAAATAAGTCATCAATCCTAGAAAGAGGGTATTTGTTCTCTATTGTGACTTTGTTCAACTAGCAATAATCAATGGACATTCAGAGAAAGCTATCTTTCTTACGCACGAATAGGACTAGAGCTCCCTATGAAGACAAACTTGACTTATGAAACATTTATCTAAGAGGTCTTTAAGCTATTATTTCAATTCTTTAAGCTCAGCTGGAGCCATACAATATGGAAGGATGGAGATGGGCTGAGTATCTTTAAGAATATCAATGTCGGATTCTATTTTCCTATCGGGAGGTATCCCTAGCAAATCATAAAGAAAAACCTTAGGAAAATCATTGACTACTCAGACTGACTGAACTGTTGGAGCTTCAGACTTAGTGTCATTGACTGAAATCAAATGATAAATGCATCCTTTGGATATCAACTTTTTGGCCTTAATATAAGATATAAAATGACTCTTGGGATATTCATAACTACCTTCCCACTCAAAAACTGTCTCATCCAAAAACTGAAATCTCACCTCATGGATGAGATAATTTATTGATGCATAGCATGAATAAATCCAATCTATGCCTAGAATAACATCAAACTATACTATTTCAAACTCTATTAGGTCTGCTAGTATGAACTTATGCAAGATAGTGATAGGACACTTCTTATGCACTCTTCTGGACACAACTAACTCACCTATTGGTGTGGAAACTAGGATGGGCTTGGAGAGCTTTTTAGGATTTGTCCCTAAATTTACTGCAATCAAAGGATTCACATAAGAGAGATGAGATCTGGGGTCTAACAATATATAAACATCAATATGGAAGACCCAAAGTATACCATTAAAAACATCAGGGGAACTCTCCTTCTCCTATTGGGATGGTAAAAAATAGAACCAATTCTGGCGTTGACCATCACCAGTACTATATGATGCACCCTGATGAGGGATAGAGCGGTATGGAAAAGCTAGTCCGCTAGTAGCCTGAGTTTGGGGATGAACATCACTGCTTCCTAGCTTATTATACAGAAACTCTTTGATTTTGTGATCCAACTTGCCACATCTATAAAAACACTTTTTCCCCCTCAAACACTCGCCAGGATGATTTTTACCATACTTTTCACACATCTGGTAACTAGGAATTCCACCCATACTACTTTGAGACCTAGAAATAAAAGTCCAACCCCACTGCTTCTGCTGGGTTCTGGGTATAGGGCACTAGCTGAAGATGGCATTGGCATAGATGAGTGACCCTGAAACTGTGAACGATTTCCCCCTCTAGACTTTTGTTGGTTACACTCAAACTGTCTTGTTCTAGCCTTCTTATTTCCCATCTCTCTCTTCTTCAATTTCTCTGCCTCAATCTGTTGAGCATGAGTCATTAACCTAAAAAGATTCATATCCCTAATAAACATGGCAATCCACTACTTCTTGACTACCAAACCAGACACTCCAGTAATAAACTTACTCATACTAGATCTAGGGTCAGCTATCAACTCGGGAGAATACTTGGGCAACTGGGTGAACTTAAGGCAATACTACTTCACTATCATCGAGCCCTACCACAGGTTCATTAATTACTTAATCTTAGCTTCTCTCATCTTACACAAAAAGAACCTATCCAGAAAGGCATCCTAAAACATCTACTAACTCATAGAAGCTGCATTCTCACCTCTACCATCCTTCCACATAACAACCCGCTCATAAGCAACATCCTTCAACCTATAGGATGCCAATTCCACACTCTTCTCCCCAGTAAAATGCATAAATTGAGTAATCTTTTTCACCTCAACAATGTAGAGTTGTGGGTCTTCACCAACTATAGACCCGAAGAACTCAAGTAGATTCATTCTCATGGAAGTCATGAATTTTGGCTGTAGCTAAATCACCATTCTATTAAAGTGGAACTACAGCCTGATGGTTTCTCTGAACACTGGCAGTTATAGCTTGGACCAACACCTGAAAGGCAACCTAAAATTCAGCATGAGATATATTCTTATTCACAGGGTTGCTTGCATTGGTGGTTGGTCACCATTTCTACATTCATTAGCTTGGCGAGGAGTCATATTTTGTCATGAAAGAGAATGATTTTATAAATATAGAGACTACTGGAAGCACAATAGATCATGAAAGAAAAAGGGTGATTTCATAACTTACTTCGTAGCCTCTTGCTCATAAATATGGCGTGCTTCACACCAATGATCAAGACTCTACATAACACGGCTTGTCTAACTCCCTAGGACTCTTTAAACATTAGGCTCTGATACCAGGTTTACAATGCCCCAAAAGTACCCCCTAGACGTGACACGGTGCTCAAGACTACAAGTAGTCCCAAGCTAACACCTTTTGCTTTCTAACAACTTTGGAACCTATAATAAAGGTAAACTGTCAAATAAAATCTTGAAAGACACAATCAATATAATAACTGAAAGTCTTAAAGTTAAAAATCTTAACACCAACACTTTTAAACACAATATAAAGAATAGTCTGACAAGCCTCTACTTTTAACTAGAGAGCCACTGGGATAAGCCCCAGCTGACTCGGGATAAACTAAAACAAAATGACTAAAGCACTACATACATATCAATGTCTAATAAAACAGGTACTCAAACTATGAGTATTCACAAAAATAGGGATGTAGGTGGAGATGCTCGAAGTTAATCAAGCTGTTAGAAGTAAGCACCATGACCTATATTATAAGACAATGTAACACATAGACATATATGTGGATCAGTATGTCTGGAATGTTCTAAGTATATGGGGATAAATGCATAAGTAAAACAATAATTCAATGTTCATATAAACTATTAAGGAATGCATGCTATATGTAAATGACTCACCTTAATCTTGAAGAAAACAAAAGTTCTAAAAATAATTAGCACGAGTAATAAAGCATAAGTATGAACTTTGTGAGCCATGATACTTAGTTTCTAAAAGATTTTCTTTAGGGAGGTTCTTCTAACTGACATATACCATATGGGCTATCATGGAGACCAGCGACTTACCATGGATGAGAGAGCTTCCACTGGAGAAAGTTTTCCTACCTTTGCTATCAGAATAGGACCTTAACTTAAGTGATCACTATACTTAACCTATATTGCAACTTAAATCTATGAGGGCTCGTTGTTCTGGGGCATGCGACCTTTGACTCATACCTAACTCGATGTTAAATACTACTCCCTTATTTATATACTTAGACATTAAGAAATCCACTGTAAAATGGTATAAGGGCTTATAATGAAAACTAGTTATCCTTCTCTTCGGTTTAAATCATAACTGTATGAATAATGTTGATTCCTTATCTTAACTTAGAATCAAAATATCAATTTTTGCTTAAAATCTTGATATAAGCTGATCAAAGAACACTTAAAATCAAAATATTCATGAAGTCTCAGTACTCAAACTTGGGGCTTAAAATCTATGATTTAAATTCATGTCAATTCAAAATAACATCGCATGCTCAATAGCTATATTGAAATGCTTCAAAAATAACAAGTCAAGATAGGGCGATCTTATTCATAATATAAATCATGTAATTAGAATATAGACAAAAGAAATTCTTTAAATATTTAAGCTTCAAGTCTCATAAAAATCATATGCTTTAAGAATATACATATTTGGGTATGAACCCTAATTCAAGACAAGTGAATTAAATTTTAAAATCATGAAATTTGGGAACAAGGGTGACAGAGAGCCCTTGTTCATAACCCCACATACCTTAGTTGATGAATTAGCGGAAGTTCTTAGATTCTTTCTAGAAATTGGAGCTTGAATTTTGAGGAGGCTAGGGTTTGTTCTTGAGACAAGGTTACTTTCTTGGGTAGAAATTATGAGTTATAGAGCATATAAAGATCCTTAGGGGCTTTAATTTTGTGTTATGGATGAATTTGGGTGGCAAAAAACCCTATTTCCCTTCAAAAATGGGATCAAAAGCTGGAAAAACATGGGGCATGATATCTCCATTGTGGTGTACTAGAGTGGGCATCGTGGACTCCACTGCGATGCACTATAGTGGCGCCATAGGCTTATTGTAGTGCAGTTACTATTTTGAAAGTCCAAACATGCCCTTATGCTGGTCCGAAAATTCCAAAACTCACCTGAGATGTACTATTGACTACCCCAATTACATTCTCAGGAAGGACAAAAATAAAATCAATGAAGTTTCAGGGGAATTGGAAATGACTATGTCTTACACTTTGTGAATTTTTCTAAGTCTTGGACCCCTTTGACATGCACTAGTGAGATGAAGTTAGCTAGGATCTTATGGGTTCTTATATCTCAGCACCAAGAGACGACCGAACTTCTTCGTATACCAACACACCTCAATCCTTAGAGTCCATGAGACGAACTCCAAGATTAGAGAAATGATTAATATCCTTCACTAATTCTCTCTTCTCCTTATACACATGAGCTAAACTCCACATGGATAACCTGCTAAGAGCATTAACAAAAACATTAGCCTTGCCTGGATGGTAGTAAAGACTTATATCCTAGTCCTTGAGAAGCACCAGCCATATCCTCTTCCTTAGATTTAGCTCCGTCTGAGTTAACACATATTGTAAACTCTTATGATCAGAAAAGATGTCTATCCGAACTCCATACAAATAATGCCACCATATTTTCAAAGCAAAACCACCAACAATAGCTCCTAATCATGAGTAGAATAATTTCTGTCATGCACCTTCAACTGCCAGGAAGCATAGGTAATCACCTTCCCATGATGTATCAAAATACAACCAAGTCCCATCATAGATGCATCACAATGTCAAAATTGGAGTTAAAGTTTGCTTATCCTTAAGCTTATAAAAACTTCCTTCACATGCTTTTGACTAAGAAAACTTTACCTTCTTCTGAGTTAACTTAGTCAAAGGAGCATATATCAAAGAAATGCTTTCAACAAACCACCTATAATACCTTTCCAAACCAAAGAAACTTTGAATGTCGGTTAGAGTCATGGGTCTAGGACACCTTTTCAACACCGCAACATTTTAAAGACACACCATGATCCCCTCACTTGAAATTATATGACCCAAGAAAGTTACAGTGTTCAATAACAACTCACACTTGGAGAACTTGGCATACAACTGTTATTCCTTCAAGGTCTGCAACACCACACAGAGGTGATTGGCATAATCCACATCACTTTTAGAATACACTAAGATATCATTAATGAACACAATGATAAAAAGATGCAAGAACTACCTGAAAACCCTATTCATTACATCCAAAATGCCGCTGGGGCATTAGTCAATCCAAATGATATCCTGAAGAATTCAAAATTCCCATACTAAGTACGAAAAGTTGTCTTATTATCCTCCCTAAGCTTAAGATGATGATAGCCAGAACAAAGGTATATCTTAGAAAGACAATTTTATGGGTCTGACAAATTAACGACGCGTAACAAGAATGTAACCATTCCATCCCTAGAATAACATCAATATCCACTATATCTATCTCAAATAGATCTACCAAGGTTTGCTTGCTACCAACATATACCACACATCCCTTATGGATACTTTTAAAAATAACTGAGTCACCTACCCGATTAGAAATAAAAAAAGATCTGAAATAACCTTAGGATCAAAAACAAAACACACACCATATATGTGGTAACATAGGAATGAGTGGACTCCAAATTAAGCAGATAATACGCATCACCAAAAAAGAGGTATAACATACTAGTAATGATATTAAGTGATGCCTTAGATTCCTACTGAGATGTCAGAGTATTTAACCTATTTCGACCTGTGCCGGTACCAAAAGTAGAAGTAGATGCAGAAGTAACACTACTAGGTACCGGAGCAGGAGATGAAGAAACCAGAGCTTTGACTACTCCCAAAGCACCCCTACTAACTAGATAGTTTCTAAGATATGTCCTAGCTGGTCATAATTATAACAATTATCCCTCTTTCATCACAAAAGACCCATTTAAGGAGACCAAAGAACCGGAAAAAGAGGATATGAAAAATTTGACTGTGCCCTACTCACTTGAGATTGGGAACCTTATGCTTAAAAATTATCACTACCTTGCTGACCCCCGTTAGACAAATTCTTCTGGTATAGAGTGCTAGCAGTAGAAAAGGAACAAAAACTCACCTACTTTTCTTTGGCCATTTTTTTCCATCCCAACCACCCTGTTGCTGAGTACTGCCCTACTCAAAGAACTTGGTCCTTTAACCCTACCTTTCCCTAAACTCTGCATGTTTTCTTATACTATCCTCCAATTGTTATATATGGACAACCAACCTTAAGATAGTTATATCCTTAATCAACAAAGTAGTCTTACTTTGAAGGATCAAATACCACAATATCCTAGAAGTTAACTTAATCATCCTTACACTCATATCAGCCACTAAATTCGTAGCATACCTTTTCAACTGATTAAATTTCAAGGAAAACTCTTAAAAGTCATCTTTCCCAGTTTAAGATTTAAAAACTCCTCCATTTTTGCTTTCTACAGCTCTTGAGTAAAGAAGCAATCCAAAAAAGCATTAGAAAAGGCCTCCCATGAAGACAACTTCTTAACATCACCTCTATCCATATCCCATACTTGTACCATTGGTATGTAATATCCTTGAGCTGATAAGCTACAAAATTCACATATTCCTCGTGAGTAGCCTGCATCACTCTAAATAGATTCCTCATTTCATCCAAGTAACCCTAAGGATCCTCTTCCACCTTTCAATAAGTAAAAGTAGAAGGATTCATCTTCATAAACTGGCCAACCCCGTGGCCTCAATAGATAGAACACCATATTCATCTAGCTCAGCTTTAGCAACAACCACCTAAGCAATATTATGAATCGACTGATGAAATTCAACTTTAGTTACCTCACCTTGAGGAGGACTTGTAGCAATTGGAGGAACTCTAGAACAATCAAGGATTAGACCCTGAGATCACGTGCAAACTCTAGGTGTAGGACGTACCCTATCAACATCATCCCTAGATTAGACAAAAAGATTTTGTTGTGTTTCAAATAGACGAGGCATGATCTTAAAATCAAACAAACAAGGATTAGAGGAAATTATAGGACTTAGACTCTAAGCATGAAAATAGAATACCAAGAAAGTGAAACATTACTAAATGTTCTGTGCCCTCTATCTTGTGAGTGTGGCGCTCTACATACTCCTAAAAGAGACTCTACTAGACTCATATTTGTGGACTCCTAATTAACCTTGAACCAAAAGTTCTAATACCAACTTGACACGTCCTGAATCGGGTCTTTGTCATAATGGGCATCCCGAGTCCAATCGAGATTAAAGACCACCCCTGTTACCCAACCTCACCTCTACCCATCTGCCGTGAGTTGGCTGAATTTCAATAATATAACAAGATAGCGTAACTATCCAAATTATAGACTCTGGGATTGGTTTATTACCTAGATGACCTAACTGAGTCCATTGTCCCAGCCCAACCAATACCTAAACCAAACCACAACCATAACCATATGAGTTTCATAATAAATATATATAATCCTAAAATAAAAGAGGATGGAACAATGAGAACTATAGTCCTTTAGTATCAGGCACAATATCAATGTCAATACCAAGTTTGACACCAATACCCATACCACCCATACCAACCCGTACTAGTTCCAAAAAAGACTCTAACCAAAAGAATACAAAAATCTGGTTGGTACATGTCCCCAACCATAGCCAAAACCAATATCTAAAACTAAATCAAATTATGAAATAACATCCTTGAAATGGAGTCTTTCGTAAAAATAAAAGCTCAACACTTCAATCTAGTAGCTGATCTCGAATGTTCGATAGCTAAGTAAGAGGAGTAAAACGGCTGGTTCCTGCAACACATGGGGATATAGACACCTAAAGAAGGGTTAGTGAGTAAATGCTAGCATGAACTCAGGATAAGGATAAAATAATGCCAACCACTAAAACTAAGTAAACTAATATGCATACAAACCATACATATATATATAAAACAATTTCAGGAAAGGGAATATGGTTTAGAATGCATTTAAAACCATTAACCTAGTTATATATAGATTAACCGTCCTTAACCACCCATGGGCTATATGGGTAAAGTGTAACCCCCTGAACGAGCCCCTGTACATGTTGCTGTATGAAGCAGAGATACCATAAGAGTAAGGGACTCTCATGTACCCTCACCCTTCATGATACATATGTACAATGTACTTAGATGATTCCTGCGTACCTTATAGCATCGTAAAAGGGTCGCCATGCCCTGCCGCTCCTATCGATAAACATGAGTTTCCAATGTTTGTTCATTGAACTCCTACTTTCAAGGTTAGCTATCACAACTCATCACTATTTCCCAATTAAAATCATTTCCAACCAACCAAACAATTGGTTATTAATCAAGGCTATACATAGTGGTATTGTCATACCGACTATAACGTGCAAGTATTGTGCTTAGCCAAACATTTTTGAGATAAAGAGAGTCCCACTTACCCATATATTATATTTTCAACTAACTTGGGGGAGTCCCATATACCCACAAGCGTTCCATTATTATAATTACTTGGGGGATTCGATTGTACCCTATAAGAATGATTGTTAAACCAAAACTATTCCATTTTGACCATTTCAAACCATTTAAATACTTAGGGTTCCATTCCAAATTGTAAACCATGCATAAGTTCCATTAAGATCTAACAATGTAGTTAAAATATTCTCATAGGCATTTTATCAAACATATTAGGGGCATAGTTTTTCCAAAATCAAAGCCAGTTACCAAAGAACCATTCCCATGCAACCAATTATCCAAAACCACCGTTAAAGCATATAAAAGTATAATTAAAGCATGGGTAGACCATAACTAAGCATTTATAACCAAAAGTCCCAAATTATATTTAAAAATTCAAAACCATACAATAATCAAACCATGAAATCATTATATAAAACTATGCCTTTAGTTGGAACTAATAATGAGGGAAGAGAACATGCCTTAAATATAGAAGATGATGGAGAGAAATCACCAACACAAGCCCCAAATTATTACTTAAGATAAAATCCTAGCCTTCCTTTACACAAAACCCTTAGAGAGAATTGTAGTGTGTTTAAGAGATGTTTCTAAGTGTTAATTAATTGAATAATAGGGAAAATAACCTCCCAATAGGAATATAAGTTGTGGGCATTATTAGGTTAATTGGTAAAATGTCCAGATTACCTATATTTTATCTGCCAAAAATCATGTTAGGTGGGTACAATAATTCATACCATTTGTACCCTTTAATACGAGTGCTACCCACCACTCGTACCCAAGGCCATCTCCGTTTGACCAACACTATCCAATGTATGACTTACCCCAAACCATGTCATATCCATGTATATGACTAGTACCCATGATCCATACCCCTGGCAGAATAGATTTCTAAGAGTATTGAACACTCACCACCAAATGAGTTCATGGTACGAATCGTACCCTGTGTTACGGCTCTTGATGAGATACTCGTTCTAAGATCAACCTTAAGTTACCAAGCCTAAGATTAATAGATGCAACCAAACAACCTAGATCCATCGATATGATTCACACCACCCAAGTTGTTCCCACTCTAGAAACCATATCCAACATATTAACCAATACTGGTTAGTATACGACTGACCCATAACAGTCGTATCCTAGTGTACGAGTTGTTTCCCCTAGTCATATTTTTTCAAGAGACAAAAAATCCAGGAAAATTTCTAAGGGATAGAAACCAAGGGTATTTCAGTGTGGAAGAGTGTTAAGGATACCCCACAGTTAGTTGCTAGCATAGATGCGTAGATGTATGAACGAGGGTACTCAAACTTTCCCTGTTCAACATTTAAATCTCTCTTGCAAAGCACCTTAAGAACCATATGAAACCATTTAGGTATATCTCTACTCAGACTTCCCATGATTAGCTGTCACACCTCACCACTATTGCCGTATTAGAACCATTTCCATCCAACCAAACTATTTTTATTAATCGAGGCTATACAGAGTGGTACTGTTATACCGACAATAACTTGCAAGTATTGTCCTTAGCCAAACCTTTTGAGATAAAGGGAGTCTCATGTAATCATAGATCACATTACTAATTAACTTAGGGGAGTCCCATGTACCCCACAAGTTTTCCATTATTATAATTACTTGTAGGATTTCATTGAGCCCTATAAGAATGATTGTTAAACCAAAACCATTCAATTTGACCATTCCAAACCATTAAACCATTTCCAGTTCCATTACCAAGTTTAAACCTTGCATAAACTCTATTAAGATCCAACAATGAAGTGGAAACATTCTCACAGGCATTTTATCAAACATATTCGGGGCATACTATTTCCAAAAGAAAGACAATTACCAAATAACAATTCCCATACAACCAATTATCAAAAACCATCATTAAAGCATATAAAAGAATAATTAAAACATAGAAAAACATAACCAAGCATTTATAACCAAAACCCCCAAATTATATTTTAAAATCCAAAACCATACAGTAATCAAACAATGAAAACATTATATATAATGATGCCTTTAGTTGTAACTAACAATGAACAAAGAGAACATTACTTAAACCAAGAATATAATGGAGAGAAATCACCAACACAAGCCCCAAATTAAACCTTAAGAGGAAACCCTAGCCTTCCTTTACCCAAAAGCCTTAGATACAATTATAGAGTGTTTAAAAGAAGTTTCTAAGTGTTAATGAATAGGATAATAGGGCAAATAACCTCCCAATAGGATTATATGTTGTGAGGCCTTATTAGGTTAAGTGGGGAATGTACAGATTGCCCTCATTTAAAATCCAAAAAATCCTGTTAGGTGGCTTCCACTGAAGCCACTCCCACTTTATCCCAAATAACCTTATATCTATTTCTATGTTTTCTAGTACATACATATCCACTGTAGAATTTGTATCCCCCCACCCCCCCCATCTTCATGAGAGACTCTTGACTTACCAACACTCATCCCCGTACAACAGAGTCAGTCTAACCACCATTCTGTAAAACTTTCCTTTGAGTTTAAGTGGTACCTTTTTGTCACATAAGATTGGGACATAAGCTTCCATTTCTTCCATCCAACCCTAATCCGATTAGTGACATCCTTATCAATCTCTCTATTTCCCTGAATTGTAGACCATATATACTTTAGACTATCACTCTTTTGGATGGAATTGGTATCAAGATTTACAAGAGCATTGAAATTTTGTAATACGTCACTGAACTTACACTCCAAATATTCTGTCTTGGACCTACTCAACCTAAACTCTTTAGATTCTATGGTTTGCCTCGAAACCTCCAACTTATCATTAACTCCACCATGGGTCTCATCAATCAAGACTACATCATCTACAAAATACAAACAGTAAGGTACCTCACTTTGAATTTGGCTTGACAAAACATCCACAATCAAGGAAAAATGAAATGGGTTAAGAGTCGATCATTGGTGTAGCCATCTCGACAAAAAATAACACCTCCCTTCACTGAATAAACTCTCTATTTATTAATTTTAATGCACTCTGTATTTTCTTGTACTTAGAAAAAAATGTAAGATGATCACTGTTTATAGGAGAAGAAGTCTTCCTTGTATTGAATAAGGATGAATGAGTGGAAGTAAACATGAAAAATCTATGGAACAGAAGTTATAAGAACTACACAAGTTATATAAGGACTTAGGACCACATTCTACCACCACTAACTAATAAGATTAATGGCACATAAAACTACAAATGAAATAGTAAAGTCAATGATCAAATCAGCAAGAAGCTGAACAAAGTAACATAGGCAATAAAGGCCAATAAAATGTGGGTTTTTAGGTGCATAATACTGGAAACAAACTGTAATATTTTTGGCCACCGTTAACCAAAAAATATCTCAACAATTAACAATATGAAGCAATAGTAACTCCGACATCCCAGACTTGTTATGGCTAAGTACTGTCATTTATTAATGGCAACCAATATATACATTATTTAATATTAAAATACCTTAAACTAACATAATATCTAGTATAACACATCTTAGGGAAAACAAAAGAACTAGTACTACTAGTATTTAAAAAGCTGAAAAAGTGATCATCAATTGGATTTCTTACCAAATGATTGAAGGTTATCCCGATACAATTTACCAAAACTATATCAGGAATATAATAAGCTCCCATTTTCTAATATAAATGAATACCTTATTCATTCTAATCATCCATAAGCCAATAACCATCCCCATTCCCATTGCAGCAGTAAAAAAGAAAAATTTTCCAAGCCTTATCCCCCTATAACACTTTTTCAAAAACATTTAGTCTAGAAACAAAACAGGCGTCTCAAGAAGACCATTGAAGCTAGGAAAAACAAGTACATCACCCGCTACATAAACATTACAATCGTTATTCACACAACCATTAAATTTGGACCTATAAGTGTCGAGTTCGGGGTCCAAAATTTCTAAATGATCAAGATTGTAATTATTTTTGATAATAGGGAAGAAATAATTATTATGGTCCGATGTTTTTCTAATTTGAGTAAAAGGTTTAGGAGAAATTTCTTAGATGAGGGTAGTGGGAGAGTGAAAAGGAGCATTTGATCATTTGAATAAATTGTTGTAAAGTGATGTCTCTGTGGTAGTAAATATTTCTAATAGGCCAAAGTACTCATCCACTCGTGTAACAGTTTTGTGAAGATGTGGCACGTCTACTTTTGTGGGTAGGATTATTCTGGCAGAAATTTAGTGGTTGAAAGTAGTGTTTCATTCTTTGGGTTGAATGGAGATGATAAGAGTACTTGTGGAGTATTCCATGAAGAATGAATATGTTATTGTTGGTGGTATTGAATTCATAAAGATAAGAGAAAAGTTGGCAATACTATACATGACTAAGTTGATATGTGATGATAATAGTAGCTAGTTAGAAACAATATTTATAGCAAGAATAACACAAATGATAATTTCATTAAGTTAATGTATTACCTTTTTTATCTCAATTTATGTGGTTCACTTTATTTTTAATGTGTATATCCGAGAAAAGAATGTCATCTTCCTAGTTTCAGAGACATTTCAACAACAACAACATACCTAGTATATTACCACATAGTGAAGTCGGGAAAGGTAAAGTTTACGCAGACCATACCAGTACTTTAGTTGATGTAGAGAGGCTATTTCTGATAGACCCCTGACTCAGGACAGATAATAGTATAACACATACAAAAACATAATAACATATAAATAAAATATAACACAAAATGACCTAACACTGCTAGCTAATATAACAAACAATACAAACCCAAGATAATACTATAAACTGTCTATTCAAAATTATAGAAATCACTCAAACACAATGAATAGAAAACTCCAAACGTAAACAAAGTATTCTTTCCTAATTTTACAGTCGCATACCTACCCCTAACCCTCTAACTTAATCCGCGTCCTCTACAACTTCGTATTAAGAGTCATGTCCTTCGTAAGCTGTTACTACTCAATATCATTCCTAATTAAATCCCGTAAATATTTCTTTGACCTACCTCCACCCCACCTAAAACCATCCATAGTCAGCTTCTCACACTTTTGTACCGGAGTATTTTAGCATTTTACCATTAATGAGAAGATTTTTAACTATGTATTAAAATGTTTAAAGCATGTTTAGACCATATATTTAAAAGTTTTTCATTTCTTTCTTAATCTCTACTATCTCTACACTTAATCAACGACTACATATACCTCCTTTCCCTCGAAATACTTATCATATCGAAAATAGTTTTCATTATCTTAAAATACATTAATAATGTGTAGCATATTTTACTAGGGAGATGGATTACCATGATTTATGATCAAAGTTGCTTCTCTATCAAATTAAACAAACCTGGTATTTTCCCTTTCAATAATCCTAGTAGTCTTTTCTTAAAGTTCTTTTTATATATTTTCGAACTCTATCACAAATTGCATCGATGTTTTAATTGGAACGACATTCGAAATAAGGAATTTATGACCTTGATTTTGTTGTTCATAGACTCATCTTTTTCTTTGTAAAACTTAGGAACTAACCAACCTTCCATAGCCAAGGCATATGGCCACCATTAAAATGTCTCTCCAGACGAGTCAACGATAGTCCTCCTGCTAATCTCACCCGATCATTTCACATTATGCCATATTCTTACTCTCACCCTACTAACCATCTTATCTCTATGATCCTACTCTAGCCGCAAAGGTAGCAACCTCTCCAAAGACCAAACATGAACAAAGAGCAATAGCACCCAAAGTTATAAAATTTATATCAGTTTCCACTACTGTTGTTCTCATTTGATAAAGAGCTTAACAAAGTTTTTTTAACATGCCTAATTTCATATATATTCTAGCAAGAACAAGTGCTAGTCCATTACCCCTCTCAAAATTAACAGCTATAGCGAAAACATGTATTCCTATTTTACCTAGAAAGATGAATCTTGGTAACCAAAGTGAAAGAAAAGCATCATGTTCAAAACTACGTCTACTATTCATAAAAATATTTAACCACTTATTATAATTGTTATCCTTCAATGCAATAAGACCCCGTCGAGCTTTCTCATGATTTTTTTCAATCACTCCCAACACAGAAGATTAAGCAAAGAACATAACAAGGCCTCCTAAAATATCAAATCCTCTCAAATTACCATATCTTCAACTATAACAGTACCTTCACCCTACGTGTGAGTCTCACAACACCACCTTTCTACCAACCCAAAAATCAAATCCTTTTCTTTATGAACATTGTATACTTAAGCCATAACAACTTTATATATACCAACAACTTTCCCTATAGAGTGATGGACAAGCTCCATGGTCTTAATCCTTCTCTTTTATTTGCTCTGATAAGGCCTAGAACCTTTGAAGGAGACTTTTAATGGTCATCCATATTCATATGAAAAACACGGTGAAAGAAGCTTCAAATCTGGACCTTAAATTAAATAAACAATGGGATTCAAGGAATGGGATTTTCTAGTTGTAGGATTCACCGAAAGGTGAATCCATCAACTCTTCTTTTTTCAAAAAACATTGAATATTTCCATAAAATTTTGAAAATGAAAATTCAGATAGAGTATGAGTTTTGTTACTTTTGCGACAAAAAATAAAAGGATCTTCCAAAGAAAAGAAAGTGAGTTCTGTCTAATAATAATCTAGTAGTGATAATTTTTTTTTATGTCTTTTATCAGACATAACTCAATCTCTGATTGAATTTTAATTTTCAACTATCGATGTAAAATCCAAGGTTTGTTGAAATCAAAGGGTTGATGATTTCACATTTTGGTGGAAACCAAAAACTAAGATAATCCCATGGTTTCTACCATTAACGATCCAAATTTGAAGCTTCCTTCACATTATTTTTCACCTAAATTTAGATAAATATTAAAAGTCTCCTTTAATGGTTGTAGGCCTTATCAGAATAATTGGAACATATGGATTGAGACCATGGAGCCTACCCATCACTCTATTGAAAAGCTGCTTGTATGTATGAAGTTTTTATGGCTTCAATATACAATATCCGTATAGAGAAGGATTTGATCTTTGTGTTGGAAGAAATGTGGTGTTGTCAGTCTAACACTTTTATGTATTGATGGAATGAATCTACTATTATGGTTGAAGATATGATGATTTTTGGAAGGTTCACGGTTATAACATCCCACATTTATGGGGCTAGACTTTGAACTGTTGGTCGTAGATGTGTAAAATCTAATCCCATTATTTTTATGTTAATACATATGTGATGATATTTATTCTAGTGTGTGAAGTGCTTAGGAGATGAAAAATGTCCATAGAAATCACTTAGAGAAAAGTTGAGCTAAGAGCCTTTAATTCGACCGAATCATTGTATTCAATTATATAAGGGTATACTTTAAGTGTGTATAACTTTTTATATATCTGAAATTTTTCAACTAAAAACCCACCAAATTATATATAATTGAGTTAGCTTTCCAACGATACCAATTTTGCCTTAATTCGATACCCGAGCAAGACGTTACAGCCTTTTTTTGTGGGGTGGTAAAGGTCTGTGATTTTGTTGCATCTTGTTTCTCTCTCAATGAGATAATGGGTGCAATGAATTTCTATCTCTACGTGATAAGGGGTGCAATACGAAGCTTATATCTGTCTGTTTCAGCTTCTTAATGGTCAAGTGTCACTTCGGTCATTCCCCCTCAACCCCAAACGTCTAAGGCACAAATTAAAGCACCCAAAAGAATATTATTGGACCATATTCTCCAAATCAACTCATGTAAATACCCTCCCCTTTCCCCCATGAACAAAGTTCAAGCTTTTCCTCTAAATAACACAAGGATTCAAGCTTCAATTTAAAGATTTCTTTAAGAATCTATCAATTAAGGTATGTGGTATTTATAAACAAGGATCCTCTGTTATCCCTGTTCCCTAAAATTACTTTATAGATTAAAGTTTATGATTTGCAATTAGGCTTCATACCCAATTAGCCATACACTTGAATTATGATATTTCCATGATATTAAAGGCTTTAAGTGCATTAAGATTTATTTATATCCATCTTTCCTCACTAATTTAACATTTAACCCATTTTATTATCTTTATCATGTAAATTATTGTTCTAAGTGATTCAAACCCCAAATTTACTTGTCATGGTTGGTCAATACCAAGTCAAATTGTTAAACTCGTGTGTTTAGCGCTGTAAACATAATCCCCTTTTCATGTTCATTTACTTTTATGTTGTAGCTCATTGATTTCATTTTCAATCCCTGAATTATGAAATTAGCCATGTAATCATGTTGTTTTCTCATGTTTTAGATATTACCATGGTAAAGTTCATGATCCTCACATATTTGATGAAATGCTTATGCTTTTGGGTCTTTTAACCATAATCTCACACTATAGTTCTAAAGCTTTATCATTATTTTTATGATCTTTCAGTGCTGGTGGGTTATGAATACCCGATTCCTAGATGCTTTACATGATTTCAATATCTCAGAAATGATTTCAGTTAAACTGAGTATTATCATTTAGTCAGTTGTTATGATTATATCATAAAGACCAATTTTATTTGTATGTTCAATTAAACTTAATACAGTTTAGTCCAGTGTTAGTGTCATTCAGCTGGGAGTAACACTTAGCACCGAGTGAAAGTAGGGATGGCGTCCCCCCCGTCAATTAAGCACAACACATTAGTTGTAATCCCTAAGTTTGAGAGCTACAGTGCTATCCTAGATCATGAGGGGTCTCCAATTAGTAAGGGATGACACCCTCATCCTTCGGCACTTTAGCTCATCCTCATGGATCCACATTGATAGTCAATGGTAGTACCCTTTGCAAGGTACTCGCACCTTTCTAATTAGGGTTACAAGTTTGACCCTGATACCTTAGACTAAGGCTTGTCGATTATAGCTAACTCCCGCAGTCTTAATTGACTATTCAGAGTATGTTAGTTTAGGTTTTCATGACCAAGTATACAGATTTTAAATCTTCAGTTATATAAATTTTAGTTATTCAGATTTCAGATCATGTCAACACATGTCTATGCTTGGTCTTGCATTCTCAATTTTACATGTTTATGTTATTTTTCACATTCAGTACCCATGCATGATCCTCAGTTTAGTTTTACAGTCTATTCAGTTTTACATGAGACTCATTTACCGTATTCATGTTCTACCGCTTCCCAACTCCAGTTCTACTTATTACAAATGTAAAGATTTAAAAAAACTAAGTCTAGTGATTCACCGACTTATCAGGTTATGGTTGTTACTCACGCTTTAAGATAACTTATCTTTCAATTTATTTCAGTCTCTTGGTCATTCTACTTGCACTTAGCATGCATGTTTTATGATTAAATAGATAATGAGTTTTACTTAATGCATTCACCCCCACTTACTCATTACATTCCAAGTAATGATCCACATATATGTCTATGTGCTCCATTGTCTCATAATATAGTTAGTAGTTGTAGCCTACACATCATAATTAAATAGTTACAACTTCCAGCTAGCATGTGATGAGTTCTCTTATTTTGGGAACTCAATTTAGTTGTGGTCCTTGTAATTTATTATTATTATTCATATATATTTATTAGTAGTAGTTGGAGGCATGTTCCAGCTATCTATAGTCAATATAGTATAGGCTTCATAGATAGTCAGTCAAAGCCATGATATTGTAAATCAAGTTCTTTATTCAGATGTATCATGTTGTATGCTCATTCAGTATTGCATTTAGTCATATTTTCTCATGATTATGCTTCTGCATAACAAATTTAGTTTTTATACAATTTAAATCAATTGCTCAAGAAGTCTGCCTGTTCATGTGATAGCATGGGATCACTCGTTGTTCCAAGCATCATGTTACGACTAGAGGTATTCTTGGGTCGTGACAAACATGGTATCAGAGCATAGAATTCAAGTGTCCTAGGGTATCTATTAAGCCATGTCTAGTAGAGTCTTGCAGAATAGTACAGAGACATCTATACTTTTCTTTGAGAGGCTATAGGGCATTTAAGAAATATTTCCTGACTTTTATTTCTCAGATCGTGTAGTAGAAGTGTCCTCTATGAAATTTACATAGATTCTAATCTTACTCCATTAATGTCAACTTTGCCTTATATTTAAGGTAATAGAAATAGTCAAGTTTAATTTCCTACCGATAGAGTTTTCTCAGACAATCTCCACAGACAAGTTATGGGGTTTCATGCAGGCTCAAAAGTATCCCATCAGTTCTTTTAAGTTTTAAAGTTTGTAAGATATCATTCATGTTCATGAAAATCATGCACTAAGCCAGAGTTGCATGTTCCCTCAGATCATTTCTTAGAATCTTATGACAACATATGACCTAGAGCTAGAAGCATAAACCCCAATGTTTATTAGCGGTAAAGTAGGAATAGTATTTGTCTAGATTTTATAGACTTTGTATCCGTGGGGCTAATTGTATGAAAGGTGAATCAGTAGACTTGAAACAATGCATGTAAGAATTTAAGTTTGTTGATTCAAATTTTTTTATGATAATGTTGGGTATATTAGTGTAGTGATAATTCTCTTGGTTTAGGGAAAAATATAAGATTAGAGATGTGATATTAGTAGGTTATGAAGGAAAATAAGAAAATTATGTGTTTAGTGAGGCAAGTATATTGTCAAAATGGGTGTATGTATATGATCATAATTTCTGAAGCTAAGGGTAGTGTATATTATGGGAGTGTTTAAGAATGAAGTTAGTATAGTTCATTAAAAGTTTGGGGATATCCCTGTTAAGTGTTAGAATTTAAGTTTGAATCTTGGTTAAATGAGCAAATAGAAGAAGATATCAAATTCTAGATGGTGTGAACTTATGGTATGGTGATACTCATGAAGATTTTAAGTTAGTAAGTGTTTAAGTTATTGTATGGTGACTATTAAGGCCATGGAAATATAAGAGTTGAATCTTTGAAGAAAGTACTAGTAGGGGGTAGTACACTTTCAGGAATAGTCTATCAGGGTGAGTTTAATATTAATGTGTACTGTTATATCTTAGGCTCTAGAATAGAGTGGTTGCAGTTCAGTCGAAAGTTTATTGACGGGTCCCATAAATTTATAATGTTGGCTTAAAGCTAATGGGGATATTATAGAAGAAGGAACTAAGTCAGGTTCTGATTCTAGCAGTAATGCCAGTACATTGTAGAAAAATAGTAAGGGAGGATGATGACCAACCCATTCTTATCCCACTGCAAAGTTTTGTAGTTTAGTCATCATAATATATACTCATGCCTTATAAGTCATCTCCATAATTATAGCTCATATACATATATTTTCCATAACAATCATGAATGCTTCCAATTACCAGTTCACTCAGCAGTACGAATCATATTCCATGTACTTATGAACTCCAAACTCAAGTCATGCAGCTCATGAAATATGTATTCACGTATAACAGTATATTCAGTTCTAGGTACTTATGTTAAACTATTAACAATCAGTGAGATTCAAATCATATCTTGTATGACCTCAGTCTTGTTATCTCTAATGAATTCATGGTTTTTATACTCCATTCCATAGGCCTCAGTTAAGTGTCCAAGTAACACATAATATTCTTCCATGCTTTAGGATCTCATATTTTAACCTTTCAATGACCACTCCTTATGAAATCGCAGTGGTGATGAATAGTTGTTTAGAAAGGAGAGAGTAAATTTTTCTTGTTGGTGAAAGATATTGTATGTTTTTTATAAGATTATAATTATGAAAGATGATTGAGGCAAATATTGTTGAACATGTCATGGTTAGTTGAGAATTCCATGTCTGTCTTCTTAAGAATAGTATATGGAAGTTGTTATTGACAAGAGGTGTTAAAGAATGTGGAAAAAAATTTCAAAGTGGGTTGATTAACCAAAAATTTATATGTGGGTATAATGATAGGCTTGAATGTCATGATGGTATATAAGTGGATGTGTGCATTGTGTGCTAGTGAATTTCTAGTAAGAGGTTGAATTTAGTTGTTGAAGTGGTAAGAAAATTTTTTCTTATAATGAGAAATTATTAAAATGCATGGGGTATAAAATTCATGGCTCAGACTTGTATTATGGTGGTATGTGCAGTACCTGATGATTTGGTGTTAGGCTTGAACTAGTAAGGGTATGTAGTTCAAGTAAGACTTAGGAATATGCTTGAGCATTAGAAGTTGCCTTACTTAGGGCATAGTGGTGGTATCCCAGCTTATGTTTCATAGCCCTATGTTCAATGTTTTAGAGTTATACCCATGCTAATATTCCTTACTCAGATATCTTATTCAGATCATGCCCAAGAATTCCTTTCTCCCCAATGTTATTAGAACATCTTGCAAAGATTTTTGATGAACTACTCCAGTTGGGTATAAACTTTAAGTATGATCTAGTCTGTACACCCATCCATTTATTTTAGCAATTAGATAGATAAGATCTTATGGTTTTCCATCTTTCCACCTAGTTTTACCATCTGGAATTTCATAAGTATGGCTATTCCATGATGTAATTCATTCACGTCCATGTAATTTACAAATTTAGTTTAGTTCATGCATGATGTTTTAGATTCAGCTATGTAGTCATGAATTAGCTCATAAGTGTTTAGTGAATGACCTTAGTTTTCCATGTATTTTGGCTCAAATATTGTATTATCTCTTGTACGATCTTAGTCTGGTTATCTAATGATTCATGGTTTCATAAGTTATCACCTCATTGTTCTATATGTAAGTTTATATCATGAACATTGCAAGTGAGTTCTAACCTCTCAGCATGACTTAGCTCTTTATAGTCAATATAGTAAAGTTAGCTCAGAAATTAGTTTCATGATGAATGTCGTAATGTTTCAGCTCATCTATATCATTCATTACCAGACATTTCATGCATGTATCATTCCATACTTATAAGACTTGAACAAGCTCCTATCCATCATTTGAGGATGAATAATTCCAAGGGGAAATAATGTAACATCCTACATTTTTAGGCTAGATAATTCCTACATTTGTAAAATCTAATCCCATAACTTGTATGTGAATACATGTGTCATGATCTTTATCCTATTGTGTTAAGCGCTCAAGAGATGAAAAATGTTCGTAGAAATTATTTATAGCAAATTTGAGCTAAGACCCTTTGATTTGGCCAAATCATTGTATTTGATTCTACAAGGTCTACTTAGAAAGTGTGTAACATCTTATGCATGTGGAATTTTTTAACTCAAGACCCACCAAATAATATATAATTGAGTTAGCTTTCTAACAATACCAATTTTGCCTTAATTCGATACCCGAGTAAAAAGTTATGTCCATTTTTATGTGAGGCAGTAAGGGTCCACGATTTGGATGCAATGCATCGCTCTCTCAATCAGATAAGGGGAATGATGCTTTGCTCTCTCAATGCAATAAGGGACACATTATGGAGCTTTTTCCCCCTCTGTTTCATTTTTTTAAGGGTCAAGCGGCACTTTGGTCCTTTCCCATCTGCCCCAAACTCCAAGGCATGAATTAAAGCACCCAAAAGGGAATTAGTTTCCCATCTTCTTCAAATCATGTTACGTAAAAACCCACCCCTTCGCCCATGAAAAAAGTTAAAGATTTTCCTCTCAAGAATATAAGGATTCAAGCTTCAATTTCAAGATTTCTTTAAGAATCTGTCAATTAAGGTATGTAGGGTTTATGAACAAGGATCCTCTCTTATCCTTTTTCCCAAAACTTACTTTAAAGATTAAAGTTCATGATTTGCAATTAGGGTTCATACCCAGTTAGCCATATTCTTGAATTATGATATTTCCATGAGACTAAAGGATTTAAGTGCATCAAGATTTACTTATAGCCATGTTTCCCCACTAATTTTATATTCAACACATGTTATTATCTTTATCATGTAAATTATGGTTTTGTGTGATTAAAACCTCGAAATTACATGTCATGGTTTGTCACAACTAAGTCAAATTGTTAAACTTATGTGTTTAGCCCTCTAAACATGATCCCCTTTCTAAGTTCATTTATTTTCATGTCGTAGTCCATTGATTTCATGTTGAATCCCTAAATTATTAACTTCGCCATGTAGTCATAGTGTTTTCTTATGTCTAAGACATTCCCATGTTACAGTTCATGATTATCATATGTCTGATAAAATATCTATGCTTTTGGGTCTTTGAACCATAATTTCATACTATAGTTTCAGTTCTTTATCATTATGTTTATGATCTTTCAGTGCGGAAGGGTTATGAACACGTTATACCTAGTTGCTTTACATGATTTCAGTATGTTAGAAGTGATTTCAATAAAACCATGAGTATTATCATTCAGTCAATTGTTTTGATCAGACCATGATAAGAAAAGTCAATTGTATGTTTAGTTGAATTTAATTCAATTCAGTCCAGTAGCAGTGTCATTTAGTTGGGAGTAGCACTTAGTACTGAGTGAATATAGGGATGATGTCTCCCCCATCAGTTAGCCATGAGACTTTAGTAGAAGTCCCTAAGTTCCAGACTACATTGCCACCGTATATTATGAGGGGTCCCACATCAGTTAGGCATGACACCCTCATCGTTTAGGACCACAACTCAGCCTTGTGGATCTAAATAGTCTGTTGGTGTTAGTACCCTTAGCAAGGTACCAACACCTTCCAAATAGGGTTATAGGTTGGACCCCGAATGCTTAGATTATGGCATGTCGGTTATAACTATATCCCAGAGTCTCAGTTTAATATTCAGAGTATGTCAGTTAATGATTGCATGACCAAATGTTTAGATTTCAGATGTTTAATTATACAAATTTCAGTTATTTAGATTTTAGATCATGTCAGTACATGTCAATTCTTTGTCTTGTATTCTCAATTTTACATGTTTGTGTAATTTTCTCTATTCAGTACTTAAGTATGATCCCCAGTTCAATTTTACAGTCTATTCAGTTTTACATGAGATTTACATATATTATTCATGTTCTACTGCTCCCCAACATCATTTCTACTTATTACAAAAGTAATGATTCTAAGAAAATAAGTGTAGTGATCCACCAGCTTATCATATTATGTTTGTGTGTAATAACCCATGTTAATCATAGCTCAGTTAAACTCATAGTAAATGAACAACAGGCTTAGAACCTAAAAATTTAGCTAAGTGTCGAAGACTTAGTTTTATATTTGGCCTCTTAACTATGATGATTATTATAGTGACCTTCCCGACCCCGAATTCATGGTTTCTAATTTAATTCATGTTCAGGGTTGTAAGTAGCTTGTCTAGAGGAAGTTTTGGATTTTTCAGGCCATGATTGAGGCACTTTTGGATTTCAATTCCAGAACCTCACGACGATTATGGCGCGTTGTAGTGGGTTTAGCGGTGGAATCCTTGGTGCATTACAGTGATGACCTAATTTGCATCCCAGTTATAAATTTTTATTTCAGAGGGGCAGTCTTGTCTTTTCTTAGCATCCTAATTCATAAAAACATGGAATTAAACTGCTAATAGGGCATGATTTGTTCACTTTTCCTAATTTTATTCTCAAATAAACCCTAAAACATCCGCAAATTCATCAAGTCCAATCACTATTCCTCCATCAAAACTCAAGAATTCAACCTTCACCACCCAAGGACTCTTAAGAAAGTTAATTATCTTGCAATATTAAAGGTTTAAGGTATGTTAGATGTTCATACATAGGTCCTTTTAACCCATGGAGTACAAGAACCTATTTTTATGTTAAAAATAATGAATTTACATGTTTACAAAGAGTTACTTTCATAAAGTTTTTATGAATTTCAATTATAAATGATGTTTGCAATTGATTTTAGGTCGAAAGTAGCCCTTACATGATTGAAGCATGAAATTCCATGTTAAATCTCCACTGTATGGTTTTAGTGTTATGATGATGTTTTTCCCACATGTTTCAATCATCCCCATGCCTATGTTCCTAAATTTCAAGTAATTGATGAAATGCCAAAATGGTTGGATTTTGAACAATGACTACTTATTATGCTTTTAGGATTTAGTATATTTCTACTGTTAATGTTATCGAGTCCTGTGGGTTTTGAATACCTCAATACTTAGTTGTTTACTTAGTTTCAATATTTCAGAATGGTTTTGGATATGTTAGGGTATTATCAGTTAAGTCAGTTATCATATCAATAAGCTTAGTTCAGTACAATAATCAGAGTTAGTCCTGTTGGGAGTAAGATTTAGCACCGAAAAAACCAAGGGGTGGGTTCTCACCTTTCAGTTAAGGGTGTGACCTTTAGTAGCTGTCCCTATGTTCCAAAACTATGTAACCAACGTAGGTTGAGATGTTAACACCAGTTTAGGGTTGACATATATCTCACTGGAGCACATGCCAGTAGAGGGTGACCTTTTAGTTCTTCGGGAATTCACTTTAGTTGATCCACACACCCAGTGTTAGTACCTGCGGCATGGTACTAACACCCTTCCAACTGGGGTCATAGGCTGGACCCCAATTAGCATATATTGGGGCATGTCAGTTAGAAGATAGCTCCTAACATTTAAGTCTAGTTTCAGTTAGAAGTTAGTTCAGATTTTCTTGATCATAGCATACAGTTTATTATTTAAATCAATACTCAGATTTTAGTATTTTAGTTTACAAACTATTCCAGTATCATGTTATATACTTAGTCAGGCATTATCAGATTTTATGACCTTCACACTTACTATACATCCATTATCTCATACCATTCATTCAGTCAGTTATTATTTATGACATGAGCCCATGCATATCAACCTAACCTTATTTAACTTACTAGTACATTCACAGTACTGGCTGCATACTCATTTATTGGGCTACAGTGTCGCCTATCATAGGTTTAGATGCTCAGGTTCTCAATCACACTAAGATATTCCAGTGCATCAGTTATAGTAGCAGTGGTGAGTCCTCATATTCTGAGGACTGATTATGTTTATTTTAGTATTTTACTTAAGTTAGACAGTTGGAGTTAGTTAAGGCCTTTCCCTTCAACTCTCATTCGGTTAGTCTAGAGGATTTCAGATACTTTCAGATAGTTTAGTCAGGTTTGTCATTATTTTATCAGTTTTCATAAGGTTATTTTCAGACACTTGTTTCTAGGCTTATGATTTTAGAGATATTTTTTTATATTTAAAACCTTATGGCATATTCAGTTATTTTTGCATATATTCATTTACCATATATTATTCAGCGCTTACAACAGGTACCCGCTCATTGGTTAGCTTATGGTTACTTCTGACTATATACACTGTGTGGTGTCCAGGGTGTGCTCATGAATACTTACAAACTTGGTATCAGAGCCTATGATTTTAAATTTTCCTGGGAAGTCTGAACATTATGTTGAGTTAAGTCTTCTGCATGGGTGTTAAGTACACCACACTTATGGACAAGAGGCTACAAGTCATTTTAGGAAATTTTTCCCTTCTTTAAGTTTTCATGTCGTATGAATGAGCATGAGCTCAATTGAAACTCCCTTTATAATTTAATCTTCTTTCTATTTACAGAATATGCCTCCCTGAAAGACTATCAGAAGCTGAAACAGGAATCTCCTAGCATCTCCGCCTGTTCAGCAACATCCCATGAAGAAGCATTTCTCTCATGCCTAATTCAGAGCTGCATTCACTACTTTATCTAACTTAGTAGTGACTCAAAATAATTAGCAGACTGTTGTCCCATTCATTCTAGTGGCTAATATTATCAGAGCTAGGATTTGGGACTTCACCCGAATAAACTTTCCTCTTTATTTAGGATCCAAGTCTGATGAGGATCTGCAGGAGTTCCTTGACATAATTCAGAAGCTAACTGACATTATGAGTGTGACTTATAGAAAGAGTTCAGAGTTGAGTGCTTACTAGTTGTAGGATGTTGCTTACACCTAGTATAAGAAGTAGAAGAAAGATAGAGGCACAGATGCAGGGCCTATTGAATAGTAGGAGATTTCTACAACTATTTTAAAAGCTAAGGTGTAGGATTTTATCAATTTAACATAAGGGAACATGAATGTGAAAGAGTATTCTCTTAAGTTTGCTCGGCTAGCCAGGTATGCTACTATATGGTGTCTGATAATAGGTCTAGGATGAGTACATTTGTTTCTAGGTAGCTGATAGCGTGGTCAAGGAGTGTAGGACCACGATGTTGATTAAGGAGATGGACTTGACTAGGTTGATTGTCCATGCTCAATAGATTGAGGATAAGAAATTTTTTAAAAAAAGAGAGGGAGAATAAGAGAACCATAATAGGTAGCTTTAGTTTTGCTCAGTTGAGGTTAGAGGGTGGTAACCATCCTTAATCCGATCACAAATATTCAACCCCAGCTTCATCTTGAGCTAGTGCGGTAGTGCCAATGTTTAGAAATCATAATCGGGATAGAGCGTTAGGCTCAAGTCCTAGGGTAGTGTGAACAGTGGTCATACAAATCCTCTTTGCTAGAAATGTGGTAGAAACCATCAGGGTGTGTGTATAGCTAGCACTGATATATACTTTAGGTGTGGAAAGCTAGGCCACATAGTTATGGATTTCCTAAATAGTAGTCAACAATGTTAGTCTAGTCGTCCCCTAGTTCCATTTGGTCGCCTGACTCAGTAGGATACCGCTTCCAGTGCCACCAGTGGTCAGCTCCCACACAGATTGTATGTACTTCAGTACTGACAAGATCAGGAAAGTTCTCTTGAAGTGGTTACCGGTACGTTATAGGTCTTTTATTTACATGTTTATGCTTTGTTAGATCCCAAAACTTCATTTTCTTTTACAACTACCTGCATAGCTATTAATTTCAGTGATAGTCCTGAGACTTTAGCAAAACCCTTCTTAGTGTCCACACTAGTAAGTGTCACTATTATATCCAGGCAGGTGTACAGGAACTGTTCGGTCATAATATCTTATAAATTCACTTCAGTTGATCTTGTAGACTCAAAGATGACTAATTTTAATGTGATTCTTAGCATAGATTGGCTCCACTCATGCTATCCATTAGTTTTCATAGAAATAGAGTTGTTCATTTTTAGTTTTTGAATAAACGAGTCCTTGAATGGAGGGGTAGTACTTCTCCACTTTGGGGTCAGCTTGTTTTGTACCTTAATGTGAGAAAAATGTTATCAAAGGGGTGTATCTAACATCTTGTTTGAGTTAAACAATTCAGTTCAAAGATTCCTAGTCTTGAGTAAGTTTTAGTGATGAGGGAATTTCAAGATAAGTTTCTCAAAGATCTTCTTGGAGTTCCTCCAGAAAGGAAAATCAACTTTGGAATAGACCTTCTTTTAGATACCTATCCTATCTTTATTTTTCCCTGTAGAATGGCTCCCGTGGAGCATAGGGAGTTAAAAGAATCGTTGAAAGATCTCTTAGATAAGGTATTAGGGCCAGTGTTTCCCCTTGGGGTGCTTCAATCATTTTCGTGCTTAAGAAAGATGGTTCTCTTAAAATGTACATCGATTACCGTCAGTTAAACAAAGCCCCTATAAAAAATAAGTATCCACTCACTAGAATTGACGACTTGTCGATCAACTTCAGTGTGCTAGTTATTTCTCTAAGATAGACCTTAGATCCAACTATCATCATCTTAGAGTCTGAGAATGTCACATTCCAAAAATAGCTTTTAAAACTCGGTATGGTCACTTTGAATTCCAAGTCATGTCTTTTTGTCAAACTAATGCCCCAGGATCTTTCCTGGTCTTGATGAATAGAGTGTTCAAGCACTGCTTGGACATGCTTGTCATTATGTTCATAGATGACATCCTTGTCTATTCCTGTAATGAAATTGATCATGCAGACCAATATAGAATAGCATTATAGACTCATAAAGCCCATTAGATTTTCATAAATTTCAATAAGTGCGAGTTCTGACTATGATCAACAGCTTTCCTTGGCCATATTATTTTTGGTGATGGCATTAGAGTTGAACCTCAAAAGATCAAAGTAGTGAGAAAATGGCCTAGATCCATCTCTCCAAAAAATAGTCACAGTTTCTTAGGTTTAGCCGGCTATTACCAATGGTTTGTTGAAGAATTTTTGTCTTTTGCACCCCCCATATCTAACTGCCTCATAAGAAAGTCAAGTTTCAGTGGTCAGATTCCTGTGAGAAGAGTTTTCAGGAGTTGAAGACTCCACTCACCTCAACCCCAATTTTGACATTAGAAGATGGTTTATATGGGTTTTTTTATTTATTGTGATGCTTCCAGAATTGGTTTGGGCTGTGTTTTATGTAGAGAGGTAAGATCATAGCATATGCCTCTAGAAAACTTAAGACCTATGTAGAAAATTTTCCTACCCATGATCTCGAGTTAGCACCTGTTCTGTTTGCCTTGAAAATTTTGAGGCATTATCTATATGGGATGCATGTTGGTGTATTTACGGACCATAAAAGTTTGCAATATGTGTTTTCATAGAGAGGGTTAATCTCTGTTAGAGAAAGTGGTTAGAATTGTTACATGATTATGATATGAGTGTTTTGTGTCATCTGAGCATGGCCAATGTAGTGGTAGATTCTTTTAGTAGATTATTTATAGGTATTGTGGCCCATGTTGAGAATGATAAGAAGAAATGGTTCAGGAGGTTCATTAGTTTACTAGGTTAGGTGTTTGTTTAGTTGGCTCAGTTAAGGGTAGTGTATGGGTTTGGAATAGTTTGAAATCTTCTTTGGTTGCCAAAGTGAAAGAAATGAGATAGGGATCTCATTCTAGTTAAGTTGAAGGATTCAGTCAATGATAAGAAAGTAGAAGATCTCTACTAAGGGGGAGATGGTGTCTTTTTTGCCAGGGTATACTGTGTGTGTCGTTTGTTGATGGTTTGAGATTGTGAATTCCTACAGAAGCACATGGTCCATGTTATTATATTCTCCTAGGAGCCACCAAGATATACCGTGATTTGCAAGAAATATATCAATGGAGTAGCATGAAAAGAGATATTGCAGAGTTTGCTGCCAAGTTTGCTAATTGTCAATAGGTTAAGGTTGAGAACCAAAGGCCTAGTGTACTATGCAGGAGTTCAACATTCCTACTTGGAAGTGGGAGGAGGTGAACATAGATTTTGTGATAGGGTTGCCTTATTCACATCGCCATCATGAGTTGATTTTTATTATTGTAGACAGAATGACCATATCAACCCATTTCTTTCTAGTCTATACTTCTTATTCAATCGAGGATTATGCCAAGATCTATATTAAAGATTTGGTCAGGTTGCATCGAGTCATATTGTCAACCATTTAAAATAGAGGTACTCAGTTTACCTCTTACTTTTGGAAAGCTTTTTATAAAGGTGTTGGTACCTAAGTTTACCTTTTACCCTCAAGCAGATGGTCAGGTAGAAAGGATTATTTAAACCCCAAAGGATATTTTGAGCGCTTGTGTTATCGGTTTTAAGAGTAGTTGGGATGATCACTTGCCATTGATTGAGTTTGCTTACAATAGAAGTTATCATTCCAATATTCAAATGGCTCTATTTGATGCTCTTTATGGGGAAAGATGTAGATATCTTATTGATCTATTTGAGATAGGTGAGACCGTGCTGATAGGGCCAAATTAAATATTTGATGCATTAGAGAAAGCTCAGCTAATCAGAGAATGGCTTAAGATTGACCAAAGAGAACAAAAATCCTATGTAGATATGAGAAAGATCTTGAGTTTGAGGTTGGTGACTTAGTTTATTTGAAAATATCTCCCATGAAGGGAGTGAAGAGGTTTGGTAACAAGGGGAAGCTCAGTCCCCGATATATTGGCCCTTATAGGATCTTGATCCATTATGCCAAGGTAGTGTATGAACTTGAGTTACCTACAGATTTGGCATCAGTGCACCCAGTATTTCATGTTTCTTTTTTAAAGAAGTGTATTTAAAATCCAGCTGTATTAGTCCCTTTAAAAGGTACGGGCATTCAGGATAGCCTTTCTTACGAAGAAATCCCAGTCGAAAGCCTTTATTGGTGGACCCGTGGACTGAAGAACAAAGAAGTTCCCTTGGTCAAAGTTCTTTGGCGAAATTAGTCCGTTGAGAAAGCCACTTGGGAAGCCAAAGCAGACATTCATACAAAGTACCCTCATCTTTTCTTCGCACACTCAGACTCAACCCAAGGTAACAATTTTTCTTACATTATATCTTTTCCATTCTCAGTTCGAGCTATACAATTATCTTTCTATCATTACCTGTATGACGAATCAGTCCAGTCATGAATCATGTCTTAGACTCAGTTATGTAATCATGTTTTTAGCTATGCATGCTCAGTAAATGAATTCAGTTTCCTCGGTATTTGCATCTTTATTAGACTTATTTAAGGACGAATATTCCCAAGGGGTATGTATTGCAATACCCCATGTTTGTCTTAGCTCAGATTAACCCATAGTGCATGTACAATAGGCTTAGATCCTGAAAATTTAGCTAAGTATTGAAGACTTAGTTTTATTTTTTGCCTCTTATCTTAGATGATTTTTAAAGTAACCTTCCCGACACTGAAATGATGGTTTATAGATTAATTCATGTTCATGGGTGTATGTAGCATGTCTCGAGGAAGTTTTAGATGCAAGGATTGAGGTACGTTTGAATTTAAATTACAGATCCTCACCGCAATTGTGGCATATCTCGGTGGGTTTAGTGGTGGAATCCTCGAAGCATCGCATTGATGGCCTAACCAGCATTCTAGTTACAAATTTAAATTTCTGAGGGGCTATCTTGTTTTTTCCTAGCATCCCAATTCCAAAAAACACGGGATTAAACCATTGATAGGGCATTATTTGTTCACTTTCCCCAATTTTATTCTTAAATAAACCCTTACCCTTCCCCAAATTCATCAAGTTCAATCACTATTCCTTCAAGAAATCTCAAGAATTCAAGCTTCACCACCCAAGGATTATCAAGAAAGTTAATTCTCTTGTATGATTAAAGCTTTAAGTTATGTTAGATGTTCATCCATGGTACTTTTTCACTCATGGAGTTCAACAACCTATTTTTATGTTTTAAATCATGAATTTACATGTTTACAATGAGTTATTTTCATAAAGCTCTTATGAATTTGTATGATACATTATATTTGCAAATGATTTTAGTTGTAAAATAGCCTTTACATGATTGAAGCATGAAATTCCATGTTGAATCCCCATGGTATGGTTTTAGTGTTGTGATGACGTTATTCCCACTTCAATAGTCCCCATACCTAAGTTCATGATTTTCAAGTGTTTGATGAAATGCCTAAATGGTTGGATTTTTAACAATGACTACTTATTATGCGTTGAAGCTTTTGTATGTTTCTATTGTTAATGTTATCGAGTCCTGGGGGTGATGAATACCCGAAAACATAGATGTTTACTTAGTCTCAGTATTTCAAAATGGTTTTGAATATGTTAGAGTATTATCAATTCATACATTTATCATATCAGTAAGCTTAGTTCAGTCCAGTAGTCAGAGTCAGTCAAATTAGGAGTAGGATTTAGCACCGAGTGAACCAAGGGGTGGGGGTTCACCTGCCAGTTAACGGTGTGACCTTTAGTAGCAGTCCTTGCATTCCTGAACTACGTATCCAGCATAGGTTAAGATGTTAACCTGCCAGTTAAGGGTTGACATATATCTCACTAGATCCTCTGCCAGTAGAGGGTGACTCTTTAGTCCTTTGGGACTTCACTTTAGTGGATCCACATAGCCAATATTACTACCCATTGAACGTTAGTGACACCCTTACAACTAGGTTCACATGTTGGATCCCAATTAGCTCATATTGGGGCATGTCAGTTAGATGATAGCTCCCATAGTTTTAGTCCAATATCAATTTGAAAGTTAGTTTCGATTTACTTGAACATAGCGTACAGTTTATTAGTTAAATTAGTATTCTGCGTTTAGTATTTTACTTTACAGACTATTCTAGTATCATGTTATGTGCTTGGTCATGCATTCTCAGATTTAACAACCTTCATGCATACTATGCCTCAGTTATCTTAACTATTCATTCAGTCAGTTATTATATAGCATACTACTACATTCAAATTGCTAATCACATTCTCATTCTTGTGCTATGATGTCTCATATCATAGGATCGAATGCTCAGGTTCCCAACCACACTTAGACATTCCACCACATCAGCAGTAGTAGTAGTGGTGATTCTTTATATTCTGAGGACTAACTATGTTTATCTCAGTATTTTACTTTCGTTAGACAGTTGGAGTTAGTTAGGGCCTATCCCTTCAACTCTTATTCAGTTAGTCTAGAGGCTTTTAGATAATTTCAGACAGTTTAGTTAGTTTTGTCATTATTTTACCAATTTTTAGATGATTGTTTTCAGACACATGTTTCCAGGCTTATGATTTGAAAGATATTTTATTTATTTATTTAAAAAATTATGGCATATTCAATTGTTTTCGGATATGTTCATTACCCGTATATTATTCAGTGCTCACGATAGGTACCAACTCATGAGTTTGCTTGTGTCCACTTGTAACCATATGCACCGTGTGTCGTCTAGGGTGTACTCCCGGGATGTTACATTGTTACTCATGCTTTATGATACTTCAAATTTTAGTTTGTTTTAGTCTCTTGGTGAATCTACTTGAACTTAGTATGCATGTTTTAATATTAAATATATAATCAATTTTACTTAATGCATTCACCCCCACCTACTTAGTACATTCCAAAGTACTGATCCACATATATGGATATGTGCTACATTGTCTAATAATGTAGGTACCAGTTATGTCCTACACATCATAATCAGGAAGTTGTAGCTTCCAGCTAGCCAGTGATGAGCTCTCTTGGTTTAGGAACTCCAATCAGTTGTAAGTCATGAACTTTATTTTTACTATTCATATGTATTGATTAATGATAGTTGGAGGCATGTCCCAGTTATCCATACTCAATATAGTATAGGCTTCATATATAGTAAATCAGAGTCATGATATTGTAAATCAAGTTCTTTATTTTAGATGTATCATGTTGTAAACTCATTCAATATTACATTCAATCAGATTTTCTCATGATTATGCTTCCGCATAAAAAATTTAGTTTTTATATAATTTAAATCAGTTGCTCAAGTAGTATGTCAATTCATGGGTGAGCTTGGGATCACTCGTGGTTCCAAGCATTGTGTTACTACTAAGGGGTATTCTCAGATCGTGACAACTATTTTGGGTGGCCCTATTTTTTTCCTGCTCAATCCCCTATGTTGGGAGAGATTGAAGAAAATCTTTAAAAAACATGAAGAGGTCGTTCTATGAATTTTCACAATATCGAAAGACTTCTCTGGTATGGACCCTATATTCCATGACCCTACTCTCAACCTAGGGGATCCTTTTCCCTGGTTATCCCTTCAACTTTGTATCCCCCAACCTCAACCAGATCCTCAACCTTGAACCCATCTCCAACAAAATACATGACCTTAATATATCAATATCAACCGCGACCACTAGAGAAACTGTAGGATAATAAGGGGAAAACTAATTTCCCCATCTAACCTATAAGAAAACACACCTCAGGCAACAAAGAAATACAAAAATAATTGCTAGTAGGACCACCCATTCTAAGTAAAATAAGGTAGCGGAAATAGAAACAATGTGAATATGAATATATCAAAAAATGGTCAGTAATGAAGCTTGAAATAGAAAACTCAAAAAGAGGTATAATTGACTCAACTATATGCTAATAAGACCTAAAAATGCATCAACACATTCAAGAATAATTTGGAGAACCAGACAAAAATCATAATAACAGAGACAACAACACAAATATTAACTAAAAAACAAATATCAGCCACCAACAATCAAGGAACATACAAAAAGTAGATTGATATTAGGGCATGAGTGCACCTGATATTCAATAGTGAGAATACATAGTTCACTTTGTCCTTCCAGGTATTTAATTTGCTGGATTCCATAAAATTAGTGTTGAAATTAATCGTCAGAATCTTATTAATTAGGACTTTCTCGCTTCTATGTTTATGTTGGTACATTAGAGGAACCAGAAATGCCAGCTAGATATAACATCACCTACAAGAAAAAAAATAAAGAAATGCAAAAAAATAGATAAAGAGCCACCAGAAAAATAATGGTCTATAAGAAGTCGGCAACAGTAGTGGAAAACCCTAAACACAGAGAGGGTGGTTTTGTTGTGTGGCGGTGATGGTTATGCTGAGAATCAACTTTGATGGAGAAACAAAAATTCATCAAAGAATTTAGCTAGAGATATCTGGGATGAACATTGGTGGTGGACTCGAAGATGAGAGAAATAGCTTCTTTGAAGTGTATATTTTCATTGGAGAAAAGGGCAACCACCGATGAGTTATCGAAACTAATAATACTTCCCCATTTTTTAAAAATATTTGTACAAGATGAATCAAATATTTAACGCTCAAGTACACATTCAATCAAATTCAAACTACAACAATGTATAAAATAATAATCTGTTAAAACAAGCACCAACGAAAAACCAAGTAAAACTATAACAAGGAATCAAAAACAATATATGCATAAAATGTGGGATATTTATGAATCAATTCATTCAAAAGAAAGAAAAAAGGGGTTCATTCAAAAAGAAAAAGATCAATTGTGAAATATTAGTTTTTTTTTAAATTAATATAAAAATAAATACATTAAACTGAATGAATTGTTAGCATTAGCTAAAGAATTACACTATAAAACAAAAATAAAATATCAAATTTAATTTATTAAAGTTACCTACGCAAGCAGTTCATGACGAGATGCCACCAAATGGATGCAAAAGTTGCCGCTACCTATGGGAGAAAATGGAGAAATTTATCAGATCTAAAATTGAAATAAAGGGGATAAGTGAGAGAAAGCGGGAGGCAGATGCGTGGATTTACACTATGATATGATATTATAAGCCTACCTGATTAGTGTTATCTTGTTACTAGATCTATTTTCAATAGAAGTAAAGCTAGTGTTTCTCATCATTTAATTTTTTTTTTATATTATTAATGTTCATTTATGGCTATAGTAGTCAAGTAATGGCTCAAAATATTTGATGACATTCTTTTACGTTTATAACTATAAAAATTATAGCTACCTAAAATTTAAAAATATATCAAAATTTAAATTTAACTATTCCGACTGCAATAATCAGAGTTCCAACTAATTATTATTATTCGAGGGTTATATTACGAAAATATTAAATTTCTTCTAGTGTGTTATCAAGCTTTAGATCCGATTGTCTAAATTATCTGAAAGGTTTTAGTTAAATTCACTGGAGTTTGTTGAATAACTATAAAGTTTTATGATCAAACTTTATACTACTTGATCTATCATTTTGCGAAATATTTTACATAAATTCTCTAGAAGTATTCTAAATCCTAGAAAACTACCAAAAAAAATCTAATAAAACTTTTTTAGACCACTTGATCTAATATTATAAAGAAGTAGTAGTATAATCTCATTATTTTCAATCGTGGAATGAATGCATTATATTTACATTTTCTTTGTGGAGATAAAACACATAAAGTGACCTTAAAAGGGACATGTTGTGCACTTCAACTTGTACTTTCATAATCCTACCCACTTGCGATGAGTAGAGATAACATAATTTAGTGGTCAAATTGAAAAAATAACCATTTTCTAGATCACTTTAGAGCATAGTACGAAAACTAAAACATATTTAAGATTTAACACTCGCAAAATCAAAACTCTAAACATAAGTTATTCAAACTTTCACCCCCAATATTTGAAATTCTTAGTCTTATTACTGAATGTTTCATGTAATCATAGTTAAAAATTTTATTCATACTTCATAAGTATAAATTTAACAAATTTCAATTATGAAAGAAAATACTTATTGGTAATCTAGGTCACTATATCTTCATCAACAGAACTATTAAAACACACTTCATATCTTAAATTATTATATCATCTATCTAAACTTGTTAAGACAAATAGGAGTAGTGTTATAAATGGCCGAACATAATACTAGTAATAACAATAAAGTTCAATAGCACATTAAGTAGGTATGAGTGGGATCCGTGTTTATTAATAGCCCTTTCCATGAAACAGTCATGGTTGTAATTTTTTTCTTTTATGTGCTTTGATTGTTTTTTCCATTTTTCAAGTTGATAATGCTATCTGTGAGTTGTGGGAATGATTGACACGGTGATACCATTCAGGAGTGATTTGGAAGAGTTTGAGACTATTAGAGGTTTAAAAGACAATAGTTGAACTTCCATTAACATATTGAGTTTCGGGCACCAGATGGAGATTTGAAAAGTTTCTTGTGAACCAAAATATCAATTTTTCATTTTTAGTAGAGTTGGTTTGATTTCAGACACATTATTTAGCATTTAGATCTGTAACGCCTCAAGTTTGTACCCCGAACATTACACGATGCTTACGATCCTGAAAGACCACAAGATAACCCATGACTGGTACCTGCTGTGAGCACTAAATAATGATACTGTAATAATACAGAACATAGGCTGAAATGCCATAAGGTTCATAATATTAATACTGATAATAATGATATCTGATGATAACTTCTTAAAACTGAATATTGTCTGAACTAGTCTAGTCTTAAAAGACTTTAAATGAACTATCTGAATGTGGAGTTGATGGGCCAACTAATTTCTACTACTCAAATACTGAAGCCACTAAGAATACTAAAATAAAAGTATATCCTTAATAGATGATGACTCACTACTGAATCTGCTACTACTATTTGAATCTGTCTAAGCGCGGTCAGGAACCTGAGAATCCAAATCTATGATATGAGATATCATAGCACAAAGAGAAAGTATGCGTCAGTACGTGGAATGTATTGGTATGGTAGATGAGGTAAGGCTGAATATAAGGGTTTATATGCATCAACAGTCGTTGACTGAATAATATGTATAAATTAAATATGGGTACATGTATAACTGAAACTGCGGTAACTACTGAGTATGTAATACTTTGCATATACATGTATATAGTATCTAAGTTTTTACTAAAGCTGATACTGATTTCTGATAATTGAGTAACTGATATTTGAGCTTCTAATATATATTGACTATATCCGATAGTACTGATTCTGTAAAATAGAACTAAATTCTCTACTGTGACTAAAACTGAGACTATAGGAGAAAGTCATATAACCGACATGCCCTTTTCTAAATGGAATTGGGGTTCCAACCTATAACCCTAATTGGAAGAGTGTCAGTACCGTGCCACGGGTAAGGACAAGCTGAAGAGTCACTCTTATCTGGAAGGTGCCTCGAATGAGAATGGTGGTACCCTCAACTTGAAAGTAAAACACCTCAGCAAACGTTAACTTACAGTTTAATGTCTCAACCTATGCTAGCTACATAGTTTTGTAATGCAAGGAAAGCTACTAAGTGTCACACCCTCTACCGGCAGGTGAGCCCCCATCCTTGGGTTCACTCGGTGATAAATCCTACTCTCATCTAAAGAACACTAAGTCTTATACTAAATTTTGTTGGACTGATAATGAGTTTTACTAAGTTCTGTAACTGACTGAGTACTATAGATCATGACATTACTGAGACTATTCTATAACTACTGTAGCTCTAGGTAAGCAGCTACTAGGTATTGAGTTCTTCTAAGACTCGATAATGTTGAAAGTAAAGCATGGCATAAACTTGAAACCACGATAATGCTTACTTGTTAACAATGCATTCTTTTAGTCATTTTTTCCAACACTTGAGATACATAAGTTTGTACATGAATGGGGCCACATGATAAGATATCATGATTTCACTATTCAATTCACACAGGCCTTTTTTTCAAACACTTGGTAAGCATGGTTATTTAACTTAAATTAGTCAATACATGAACATCATAGATGCAATGCTAAATGGTAAATTCAAGTTTCAACATGCAAATCATCTAATTCATCATGTATACTATTTTAACTTTATGTAACTTACAATTAATCATATATTAAAACCCAAATAATATCATGAACATGAATACAATCAATTTCAAGCATTTAATTCCTAAATCTGAAAACTTCTATGTTTAAATAGGGTTCTTGGACTCCATGGGTGAAAGGAAACACAGGATGAACACCTAACATACTTGAGAAGATTAGTTCTTTTAGGTTCTTGGAGGAGTTGTTGAATTGTGGAGGCTAGGGTTTTGCCCTTTTTAGAGAGAATAACTTAATCTTGAAAGAAATTTTGTGAATAATGAAATAATGAGCAATTAGTGCTCTTTTAGGGCTTAATTTTGTGTTTAGAAATGATTAATGCCGTAGAATAATACCAATTTACTCCTAGAAAGTTATTAAAATTTGTCACTAAAAATCCTAATTTTGGGCGGCATCACGGTGAGCCACTAGAATATGGTTGAGACTGTTAAAAAAGGGACGAACATGAAATGGGCTTGTGGCTTGATGCAGTGGTATCTTGTTGCCATACTGAAAAATAATAATTGAGAAAATGGCTAGTGGTGTGATGCGGTGGGATCACTGTCTCTCACTAGAAAATGACAATTGCTATTTGCACCCTTAGCGCGGTGCGGTGATGTGCCAGTTGCCAAAGTATTTTACAAAATCTGCTATAACTCTTCATCCGGGTATCAAATTTGAGTGAATTTTATATCATTGGAAAGATGATTGAATTTCCTACTCTATGGAAGGTGTTAAACTGGAAAATTCTAAATATTTTAAATTTTTTATATAGGAATACTCATTTACTGAGGGTTAAACTGAGTTAGGGAAATATGGGGTATTACAATATCTCCCCCTTTGGGAACATTCATCCTCAAATGAGACTGATTAAGTTGATAAATACTGTTAGATTAAGTTTACATACTGAACATGCATTACTGAAGCATGGAATACAAGATTAAAACTACTGATAAGCTGAGTCTCCATACTGAACATGCATATCTGATGCACGAGTACATGGCTTTACTGATTCATGATTGTATGACTGTCATGGAGATGATATGCAATGGTAATAAATACCAAATTTGTAACTGTATATGAACAAAGAACTATATAAATCTAAGAAAGAATGTTACCTTAAGGTGAGAATGCTGATGAACTTGAGATCATTTACTTAACATGCATGATTGGGAACATGAGAACATAACTATGTTGAAACATAATACATGAACTGAATATCATGAACTGAACTGATTCCTTGAATACATGTCATATGACTGAAATTGAAATGAGATGGTCAACTTATGAGTACCCTTTACACCAAACTGGATCTTGCTATGTGAAGAGAAACTAGAAGGTTTAGGATATAAAAGCTTGGGGGATTATAGTGCATCTCCCCCTTAGGATATTATATTCCTCGAAGGATGCTGGTTTGGATGAGATACTGAGGAAAGTCCGAGATGATGCATGGGGCACCTATGAACTGAGTCGTGACTGAATATCTGGGATCTAAAACTGAGGCATGACACATGAACTTAGATGAACTTCCAACTACCAGGATGTTCCATCTTGGAATAGTTATATTCATAAGACTTCAGATAGTACGACTATATGGAAAGATGGGAAACCATAGGAACTTGTCAGCCTGACTACTAAACTGAATTTCTTGCTTTACGGACTAACTCATGCTGAAAACTTATACTCGACTGAAGCATTTATTTGACACTCTTTCTATAAAGTTCTAATGACTTTAGTGAGTAAGGGATATTGGAATGGTCTGAATAATAAATCACAGTATAGTAAAAAAATCTATAATATGGAGCAAGACCTACAAAACATCATCTAAGATATAGTTACTAAGACTTATGCACTGCAGCTACTAACTTGCAATCTTAGCCCCATTTCTCAACCATAATTTCCACTTCAACACTGCATTTCACATAAGGCTACTGAAAAATATTCACAGTGGCATTGATAACTGTACCTACTGAGGTTTGAGCTGGACAGAATTCTCCAACTATGTTCAAGCCTAGTAAAATCTATAAAATACATACATACCACTGTAGTACTAGCATGAGTCATGAACTCAATATGCTCTGCATTTCATAACTTCTCATCTCCTAAATAAATTCAGATTTTCCCTTCAGCAATTAAACACAACCTCCTGCTAGTTATTCACTATGCAAAATAAATTAATCCCCTTACACGCCAAGGAGACCTTCAAACCTATCTTCATAATTACAGCCTAGTGTAAAACAAGCATGCAACATTTTTTCCTTAACATGAAATATTTACTCTCTCCCATCTAAGCAATTTCTCATCACTTTATCATTTTATAAGGAAAGTTCACTGAAAGGTTAAAATATGAGGTCCTGAACTATGAATGAACACTATATAGGACTTGATACTTAACTGAGACCCAAGGAGCAAAATATCAACATCATGGATTTATCAAGAGATCTAAATTGAGCATATACATGACATAATCAGAATTAAGCTGATCATTAGGAGTGACCATGAGTCATGAAAACTGAGCATACTGTAAAGCATGAGTACATGAGACATAAGTTGTATGATCTGAGTGTGGAGTCTCTGTATTCAAGGAACATGATTCATAATGCTGAGTAAACTGGAACTCCTTATACTAGGAACTACAAGCACACATGATATTTGATAATGTGCACGATTATGGGCTATGATCATACGACTGGCATGTAAAATACGAGTAGATATCACGATAGATAAAGTGCAAAACATTGTACTGAGGTAAAGGCGGGTTAGGAATCATCCTCTCCCACTACTTTTGTACATATATACTGACATTACAACTAAAATCTGAAAGAATGACTTGGTTACTTGTTCTACTACCTCCCTCTTAGCTTAAAGCAATTATTCTAAGTCTATGAACAACTTAATAAACTCTAAATCAAACTAAAACCACTTTAATCTAGATCCTAATATATAATAATACTCATAAACACTAAAATCATCCTGAAGTACTACATTTGATAATGTAAGGTCCACTGCTAGTACTTACTTCTGAAATAAAATTCATAGTTTTCTATAGCACCAATAATCATCATATAGAAGCCTCAACACTGACTAACTTTTTTCATATCCTACAGATACTATATCCATAATATATGTTTTGAATCAATAAACTTAAATTATTGCATACATTACTTTAAGCTTATTGATTCACCTGTCATACAACATGCCCCATGAAATATATAGCCTTCGCAAATTTAGATAACACTATCCTAACCCTTCTACTACTGCTAAACTCATGCGTTCATACTTATAATTCTGGGTTACATGCTATCGTAGGACTCTAAAAAGAATCTGGAAACATGTTTGACTCTTAAGCACTGAGGTACTACTCCATCATTTAATTATTAGTCCATCAGGAAACTGAACTGAATGACTCTATTACTAAAATTGACTGAAAAGATATTCTAGAATACTGTAATCGAGAAATTTCTATATACTCATCTTACTGGAATAGGTTTACCTACTAGGGTATGCACTGAGAAAGCTTCTGTTAAGATTTCTGAACTAACTTTAAAGTTGACTACTATTTTAAGTAAATGGTAGATTTTTCACGTACCAATGACCACACCAGGAGAACTTTCTTGATCTTGTCTGGACTGAAGTGCATAAATCCTATTTGGGTGTTGCCCACTGGTTGCATTGGAAGCGGCACCCTGCTGATTTGAGCTACCAAAACAAATCTGAAATAACTTTCTAACATACTATAGTCTAAAATCCTCTAAACAGCTTGAATAAGAAATTGATGGGACATGTCCCCAACTAACTCCAACTAGTAAAATAAATTGAAACTGAGAACTAACTTCTAGCTCTGACTGATGAGACTGAAATCTACTACTGATCTAGAGCTTGTGCCTTTAAACCTATGGTGTAACATAAGACAAAGCACCATAGCACAAATGTGTCAGTACGAATAAATATAGTGAGTATATGAGTAAGGTAGGCTAAATGCTAAGGGTTATATGCATGAATAATGCTGACTAATATGAATGCGAGAATACATACATGCATAAGTAACTATAACTGAACTCGTGGAGATACTGACTACTTAGTTTGAATACAAAAAACATGAGTGTACCAATACTGAGATACTAAAGAGATGAATGACTATTTCTAATAGTTCAAATTATAAAGAACTGGTCTAATTGACTGTGTCTAACAGCCCTAAAACTGAATACTGATAACGTAAGTTATAATGACTGATATAACTAATATGGCTATGAGGATAACTATAACTAATGTAACTGATACTGAGTGACTGTATTTGACAGTCTAAGTTATGATAGAACTATCTAAGTTTCGTTCTATATAGAGTAACTAAATATAACATCAGTCCTATCTAGCGGGTGATCTTTAGTATACTAATAATAAAAAATGATTTGAGTTAATCTGAGATCAGTCCTATCTAATTGGTGATATCTAAATCTGATGATACTATTACTGATTGACCAAAGTTGAGATCAGTCCTATCTAATGGGTGATCTCGAAGTCTATTTATAATGATAAGGATCGGCCATATCTAATAGTCTTGGATTTGTACTACAGAGACAAATTGACTGCATCTTCCAGTCCTAGTTCTACAACTAAAACTATGGGATGTATTTATCTAACCAACATGCCCCTTTCTAGCTAGTCTAGGGTCCAACCTGTGACCCTAGTTGGAAGGGTGTCAGTACCGCACAATTCGTAAATACAACTATTTTGGAGTCAGTCTTAATCTAGCGAGTGATCCATGGTACCAGTCCTATACATTTAAATGTGCTAACGTGTGATCCCTGAGTATGTCAGTCCTATCTAATGGGTGACATCTCGTACCTACACTAGCTATATATTTCTGGAACTTAGGAATTGCTCCTATGAACCTCAGTCCTATCTAGCGGGTGAGTCCTCATCCCTAGGATTACTCGGTGCTGAATCCTAGTCCCATCTGAAAGAAACTAAACTAAATTGATTAGCTAAACTAAACAGATTAATTGAACTGATACTAATGGTATTGTTTAGAGGAGCTAAACTGAGTTTACTAAATTTCGATGACTGATGGAATGTACTGAGTTTTGAGGACTGATTATGAGTACTGAAGTTACTAAGTTTGGCTGTGAATACTGAGGTTACAGAGATTACTGAGTACTAAGATCATGAGATTACTGAACTACTGTGACTACTGAGATTTCTTAGTTTTCCTGAGCCATATGACTGACTGAATTCTATAGATCATGGCTTAACTGAAAGTATCATGAAAACATGACATGGCTCTAGGCACACAACTATATTTTTTAGGTACAAGTACCCCCAAGACTCGGTGGATGGAAATTGACACAACATGACTTCATCATAGGCATAAAATCCAAAATTCATAATTCCATAAATAGGGGATTTCATACTACACATTGTTATCATATTTATGATCATGAGAGGGAATGCATATAACATATCGATACTAGAATAATTCTAATTTCATGAGTATTCCATAAACCAACAACAATACACAACCATTAGCATGAAATTCATGTTGAGTCATAAGGAATAGAGCATGGACTTGTCATTTAAGTTCTATTTAGCTATAATACATGATTTCTAGTCTCTTAGGTATTTTATCAAACACCTTGAATGCACACTTTATGGCATAGGAATATCATCACATTAATGATTCAAATCACCCAAAATTCATATATTTCAATTTACATGTCATCCTAGCTTCACAAAATCACACAATGATTCTAACTTGAGAGTTGTATAACAACCTATCACACAAACAAGATCAACCCACAACATAACTTCACGATTCATAATCTAAAAGAGGTTTCTTAAACTTTATGGATGAAAGAAATCCATAAATCAACACTACACATACCTTAGCTCATGATTTAATGAAGATTGACAAAAATATTCTTGAAATTTGATAGTAGAATTTGCTTGAACTTGAATCCCATATTGAAAACCCTAATCTATTCTTGAGAGGATTTTGAGAGAGAGTATTTTTTTGGTGAAATAAGGGCTTAATTCCGTGATTGGAAGCTTCTATATGGGTGGAAAAGGACCGTTTTGCCCCAAAAATAGAGTGTTTAAGTCACTTGGGCCATAATATATGCGACACACACCTTATCCCATACATTAGGGTGTGTTTCGCACACCTTATGGCATACATTAGGGTGTGCTTCGTACACCTTATGGCATACTTTAGGTTGTGCATCGCACATCATATGTTAGGCAACGTACTCCACTTTACAAAGCCATAACTTCTTGCTCGGGTGTTAGATTTGGGAGAAATTGGTATCGTTGGAAAGATAAATTGATTCTCTACAATTTGGTGGGTACAATTATGCAAAAAAACGACATATACATCATGTTATGATCATTCAAAGATGACCCTTGTGGAATCAAACACTAAAACTTGATGGATTCAAAAGCTCTTCGCTTGCCTTACTCCAAGTGACTCTTATGAACATGATTAACATATAATAAGCTCTATTATCACTAGGATACTCATTGTAATCCATGTGCTAAAATATAAATCACAATGTAGGAGGTTTCATATGTAGGAACAATGGTATGTTTTCTAGATTAGAAATATATGGGGTATTACACCTAGCTTGCCACATTCGAAAAATTCATCACTGCCAACCCTGCAGACACCCTGATAGGTTCTACTGCATTTCTAACAATGGAGATTTGTTCGAGAACTACTGACAGTACTATGAGATTTGGAGACCGGCACCTGATCTTTGTTACCATTTCTGAACTTAGGAAATAGAGCACTGGAGCTACCTATTCTAAACCTCTTGTTCTCCCTGTCTCTCTCTTCTTCTTATTTTCTTCTTCTATTTGGCATGGTCCTGGATATGTCCATATCCTTAATCAACATTGTAGTTCTGCACTCCTAAACCATATACTCTGACACTCCATACATAAACTTGATCATCCTGGACCTATTGTGTGCTACTACATGGGGAGAATACCTGGCTAATAGAGTAAACATAAGGGAATGCTCTTTCACACTCATGTTTCCTTGCCTGAGATTAATGAAATGTAACACCTTGGCTTTCCTTAACTCTTAGGGAAAGAATCTATCAAGAAAGAAATTAGTAAACTCTTCCCACTCTATGGGCCTTGAATCTGTGCCCCTATCTACCTTTCACTGCTTAAAACACGTATAAGCTATATGTTGTAGCTAATAGGCAGCAAACCCAGCACTCTCACTGGGTTTCACTCTAATAATATATGTGATTTTATGAACCTAATCATGGAACTCTTGTGTATCCTTTTCAAACATAAATCCTAAGAATGAGGAAAGATTCATTTGGGTGAAGTCCTGAATCCTAGCTGCAGTAGTACTGGCCATTGGGTAGGCCTGAACAACATCTGTTCATTCATTCTATAGAATGGGCTAGAGTAGTAAACGTAACTATAAATTCTGCATGAGAGACATGCTCATCTAGGGGATCTACCTAAATGGGCTGAGGTGTTGGTTGGTTTCTTATTCTTTTTATGTTAGTATTTTTGAGAGGCATGTTGTGTAACTAGAAGTAAGAATGGATTAATCTGAGATTTAAACTTGAGCTCATGCTCACTCGCATGACTTGAATACTTAAAAGAGGGAAACTTTTCCTAAAATGTCTCATAGCCTTTTTTTCCATAAGTGTGGCACGCTACACACCCATGTATAAGACTCTACTTGACGTGGCTTTCAAACTCCCTAGGACTCTATTAAATGAATATAAATTTTTTAAAATACTTTGAATTTTTCATTTTAGATCTTACCATTGCATAGGAAATTCAGTTAGCTTCCCATCGATATAAAATTTGCTCAAATTCAATAACCGGGTGAGAAATTATGTCATATTTTGTAAAATAGTGCGCGACCTGGTACAACACTGCATCGCGAAGATCAGCCAAATGGCAATTGTCAATTTCTGGTAAGCCAACATAATAAGACCGTGTCATGGAGCAGTCCTAGTTCCCAATTGGCATTTTCCAGTGAAGCTCTGCAATAATGGCCCATCGCGCCAGGGCCCAATTTCAGAATTGTCAAATTCTAGTGAGGCTCTGCTATGGTGCCGCATCGTGCCAAGAGACAATTTCCCAATCGTACTTTTTTGTATAATTCCATCTAGGTTCCTGTGGCTATCTGCGATGCCACTGCATCTCGATGAAGCCCAAAATTGGGATTTTTAGTGACGAATCTTAACTTGTTTCTAGGGGTAATTTGGTATTTTTCCATTATTCAGATCAATCTTAAACACATAAGTAACCCTTAATTAACCTTGTTATATCATTATTCATCAATTTTTTCCCCAACTCTAGCGTTAAGAATCAAGAACAATGCTCAAGTGATATTCAGGATTAATTATATTTCTAATGAAAAATAGATAGTTTGTGGGTTGAATTATGTGATATTCATGTAGAACTCTTGAATTACCAGTTATATGTAGTAGACATGATATTATTATACGTTTATTGCGATATGAAATAATCATGCTCCCCAAATTTTGGATAAAATGCTCAAGTGTATTGTATAGTGAATTTTATGACAAGTTATTATGTTGTCTCATTCATGTACAAGTTCATGTCATACAAATGTTTAACAATATCGCTAAATCATTGCATTCTTAGCAAGCAATTATTGATATATTTTATGATCATGCTATGCCTTATTTTCAATTCTAACGAGTCCTGGGGGTATTCAATATACAAAAATCTTGTTATTTACCTAGATCTAGAGTCAGTTACAGAGTAGTGTTAGTAATGTCACGGTCAGTAGTAACCATTCAGTTAAAAAAACCTTGTAAACTTAGTGAAACTCTGTACCAATCAAGTTCAGATCACTATAATAAATAGAGTCCTTCAGATGTGAGTAGGATTCAGCAGCAAGTGAACTCGAGGATGGGAGATCACCTGCCAGTAGAGGGTGTTACCCTTAGTAGAAGTCCTTGAATTCTAGAACTACGTAGTCAGCGTAGGTTGAGAGATCAACCTGCCAGTTGAGGGTTGATGAGGTCTTTACCTGCTAGTTAAGGGTACCACCATTCTCATTCAGGGCACCTGCCAGATGAAGCTAACTCTTAACTGGTCTTTATTCATGGCACAGTACTGATACCCTTCAAATTTGGGTTATAGGTTGAACCCCACTTATCTTACTTTGGGTATGTTATTTAGATGATTACCTCTCATAGTCTCAGATTTAGTCTCAGTATAGAACTTAGTTTGGTTCAACAGAATAAGAACTGTCAAAAACAGTCACTCAGTATCAGTAATTAAGTTATCAGTGATAAGAATTATTAGTTACTGAGTATCAAAACCCAGTACTCAACTTTTGTAAAAGTTCAGATATAGTATACATGTATATGCAGAGTATTGCATACTTAATATTATAAAGTAGTTTCAGTTATCCATGTATTTATATTTAGTTACTCTATATCATTCAGTCAGTTAATGTTCATGCATATGATCCCTTGTATTCTGCCTCACCTTATCTAGCATACCAGTACATTCCACATACTGATGCATACTCTTTCTTTGCGCTATGATATCTCATATCATAGGTTTGGACGCTCACATTCCTGACTGTACTTAAACATATTTACCTAGAAAATACAGATTCAGTAGTGAGTCCTCATCTATCAGGGATATAATTTTATTTTAGTATTTTAGTAGCTTCAATATTTAAACAGTCCAAGTTAGTTGGGGGCTTATCCCATCAACTCCATATTCAGACAGTTCATTTAGAGGCTTTTCATACTATAATAGTTAAAATAGTATTTAGATTTCAGATGTTATTTATATCAGTATTTAGAATATGAACCATATGGTATTTCAGCCAAATTTGTGCATTATTTTAGTATTACTATTCAATGGTCATAATCGGTACCATTCATGGGTTAACTTGTGGTCCTTTGGGGTCATAAGCGCAGTGTAGTATCTGGGGTATAGACTCGGGGCATTACAAACATAGTATCAGAACCCAAGGATCAATAGAGTCCTAGGGATTCTGAAAGCTGCATCTAGTAGAGTCTTGTGCGTGTGTGTGTAGCGCACCATATTTATGGGCAAGAGGCTACAAGACTTTCTTAGGAAAAAAGTTTCCCTTCTTTCAGTATTCATATCATGCAAGTAATTATGATCTTAACATAAACTCTCTATCAAATTCAACTCTTCCTTCCATTTACAGAACATGCTCCCAATAATACCAACGAAAGAAAAACAGGAAACCAGTCAGTACCTCTGCCCATTCAAGAAGATCCCCTAGATGAATATCTCTCTCATAAATAATTCAGAGTTGCATTCACCATTCTAGCATATTCTGTAGTAGTTTTGAATGAATGGACAGCTTCTGTTTAGGCTAACCCAGTGGACACTACTACTGCAGCCAAGATTTGAGACTTCACCCAAATGAATCCTCCTCTATTTTTAGGATCTAAGTCTAAAAGGATCCACAGGAGTTCCTCAATTAGGTAAAGAAAGTCACAGATATCATGGGAGTGACATCTAGTAAGAGTGCTAAGTTAGATTCCTATCAGCTATAAGATATAGCTCATACATGGTTTAAGCAGTGGAAGGTAGATAGGGTCACAGATGCAAAGCCCATAGAGTGGGAAGAGTTTTCTAGTATTTTTCAAGATAGATTCTTTCCCTTAGAGTTGAGAGAGGCCAAGGTGTTAGAGTTCATCAATATCAATCAAGGCAGTATGAGTGTAAAATATTATTCCTTTAAGTTTACTAAGTTAGCCTCATATGCTCCCCATGTAGTAGTATACAGTTAGTCCAGAATGAGAATGTTCGTGTCAAGGGTGTCGAAGAGTGTGGTTAAGAAATGTATAACTGCGATGTTGATTAAGGAGATAGATATATCTAGGCTTATTTTCCATGATCAGTATATAGAAGAGGATAAGAATAAAGAGAGAGAGAGAGAGGGAGAGAGGGAGAATAAAAGAGCTAGAATAGATAGTTTCAATTTTACTCATCCTAAGTTAGAAGGCGGTAACCGCTCCTAGTTTCAACCAAAATCTTTAGTTCCAGCTTCGTCCTCTGCCAGTGCTCCTATACCTAAGTTGAAAAATGGTAAAAAGATTGGGCACCCGGTTCTAAATCTTTGGGTGGTGTCAGCAGTGCTCGAACAAATCCTCTTTGTCAGAAGTATGGTAGAAACCAACAGGGTGTCTGTAGAGCTAGCAGTGATATTTCTTTCAGGTGTGGAAAGCAAGGCCATAGAATTAGATATTGTCCTCAGGGTCAGTACAATCATTGCCCAGCTCTGTCTGATCACCCGAATCAGCAGGGTTCCACCTTCAGTACCACTAGTGGTCAATGTCCAAATAGGCTTTATGCACTTCAGTTTAGACAAGATCAGGAAAGTTCTCTAGATGTGGTCCCTGGCACATTACAAATCTTCCATTCATAAGTTTATTCCTTATCAGATCCAGGAGCTTCTTTGTCTTTAGTAAATTTCTACATAGTAGTTGATTTAAGGTCAAACCAGAAGACTTAATAAAACCTTTCTCAGTCTCCACCAAGTTGGTAAGTCTATCATAGCCCGATGAGTATACAGGAACTATCAGGTCATGATATCTCAAAAAGTCACTTCAGCAGACTTCGTAGAGTTTAAGATGATGGATTTTAATGTCATACTCAACATGGATTGGCTCCATTCATGCCATACCTTAGTTGATTGTAGAAATAGAATTGTTTATTTTTAATTTCCAAATGAACCAATCCTTAAATGAAGGGGCAGTATTACAGCGGTTAAGGGTCATTTAATTTCATACCTTAGAGTAAGGAAAATAATATCCAAGGGATGTGTCTATAATTTTGTGCGAGTCAAAGACTCTAGTTCAGAGATTCCTAGTGTTGAGTTAGTTCCAATAGTAAATGAATTCTCAGATGTGTTTCACAAAGATCTTCCCAGAGTTCCTACTGAAAGGGAAATCGACTATAGAATAGACCTTCTTCTAGATACTTAGCCCATATCTATTCTGCCATACAGAATGCCTCCAGGTGAATTTAGATAATTAAAAGAATAGTTAAAGGACCTTTTAGACAAAGGGTTCATTAGACCCAGTGTTTCCTCATGGGGTGCACAAGCCTTGTTCGTGTGCGAGAAAGAAGATTCACTCAGAATATGTATAGACTACTATCAGTTTAATAAGGGCATAGTAAAGAATAAATACCCACTTTCTAGAATCGATGACTTGTTTGACCAACATCAGAGAGCCAGTTAATTTTCTAAGATAGACCTCAGATCAAGCTATCATCAACTCAAATTTAGAGAATGTGACATTCCCAAAATATCTTTCTTAACTCGGTATTGTCACTTTGTGTTTTTAGTTATGTCCTTTTGTCTCACAAATGCCCTCACAGTCTTTATGGACTTACTGAATCATATGTTCAAGTCTTATCTTAACATGTTCACTATAGTCTTCATCGATGACATTTTTTTCTATTTTCATTGTGAGAATGATCATGTAGATCACCTCAGAATCGTACTTTAGTCTCTTAGAGATCATCGGTTGTTTGCAAATTTAGTAAGTGCAAATTTTGGCTATGGTCAGTTTTATTCCTTAGTAATAGTATTTTAGGTGATGACACTATAGTTGATTCTCAAAAGACCAAAGCGGTGAGAAACTGGCCTATACCTATTTCTCTATCAGATATCAGGAGCTTCCTAGGTTTAGATAGCTATTATTGTTAGTTTTTTTAAGAGTTTTTGTCTGTTGCATCCCCCAATATGGATTGACTCAGAATATAGTCAAGTTTCAGTGGTTAGATTCTTGTAAAAAGAGTTTTCAGGAGTTAAAGACTTGACTTACCCCAGCCCTAGTTTTGGCTCTACCAAATGATTTATATGGGTGTTTTATTTGCTGTAATACATCCAGAGTAGGTTTAGGTTGTTTCCTCATACAGTGAGATAAGGTCATAGCGTATGCCTATAGATAGCTTAAACTCCATGAGAAGAATTACCCTACCCATGATCTTGAGTTAGCAGCTGTAGTGTTTGCCTTAAAGATTTGGAGGCTTAATTGTATGGGGTGCATGTTGATGTGTTCATAGATCAGAAAATCTTGCAGTATGAGTTTTCTCAAAAAAATATGAATTTGCTTCAAAGAAGATGGTTAGAATTGTTGAGAGATTATGACATGAGTGTTCTATACCATCTGGCCAAGGACAACGTAGTGGCTGATGCTCTCAGTAGATTTTCTATGGGTAGTGTTGCTTTTGTTGAGGATGGTAACAATAAGTTAGTTCAGGAAGTTCACCAGCTTTCCCAGCTAGGTATCCGCTTAGTCAATTTAGCTGAAGGTAGTGTATGGGTGTAGAATAGTTCAGAATCATCTCTAGTTTCCATAGTGAATGAAAAGTAGGACAAAGATACAAGTCTAGTTAAGTTGAAAGAGTCGGTTAGAGATAAGAAATTAGAGGTTTTCTCCCAAGGAAGAGATTATGTAATTTTCTGCTAGGGTTGGTTGTGTGTGCCTGGTGTAGATAACTTGAGGTTGATATTCTTGCTGAAGCGCACGGTGCGTGTTACTCTATTCATCCAAGGGCCACTAAGATATACCGTGATTACTTGGACATCTATTGGTGGAGTGGGATGAAGAGAGATATTGTAGAGTTTGTATCTAAGTATTGTATATGTTAGTAGGTTATGATTGAGTGCAAGAAGCCTAGTGGGTCTATGCAGGATTTCAGTATTCCCACATGTAAATGGGAAGAAGTGAACATGGACTTTGTGAAGGCTTTGCCTCATACTCATCATCAGCATGATTCGATTTAGATTTTCGTAGATAGGATGACCAAATTTGCTCATTTATTGCTAGTTCATACTTTATATTCAGCCGAGGACTACGCCAAACTCTATATCAGAGAGTTGGTTAGGCTACACAGAGTCCCAGTATCTATCATCTAAGATAGAGGTACGCAATTTACCTCTTACTTCTATAAAGCATTCCAAAAGGGCCTTGGTACCCAAGTTTACCTTAGTACAAATTTTCACCCTCATGCAGATGGTCAAGCAAAAAGGACCATTAAGACTCTAGAATATATGTTTAGAGTCTGTGTTGTTGATTTTAAGGGTAGTTGGGATGACCACTTGTCCTTGATCGAATTCTCATATAATAATAGCTATCATTCTAGTATTCAAATGCCTTTGTTTGAAGCTCTTTATGACAGAAGATGTAGATCTCTAATTAGTTGGCTCGAGGTAGAGGAGGTTCTCGTAGTATGGCCTGACTTAGTGTTTGATGCCTTATAAAAGGTTTAGTTGATCAGAGAAAGGCTTAAGGCAGCCCATAGCCGACAGAAATCATATGCAGATGTGAGGAGAAAAGATCTCAAGTTTGAGATTGGTGATTTTGTGTTCTTAAAATCCACTCCCATGAAGGGTGTGAAGAGGTTTGGCAAGAAGGTGAAACTCAGTCCGCGGTAAGTCGTTTCATAGAGAATTCTCAGCCATTTTCGAAAGGTAGCTTACGAGTTTTAGTTGCCTTCAAATCTAGCTTTAGTACACCCAGTATTCCACATATCATTGCTAAAGAAATGCATTGGTGAGACAACATTCCTAGTTCCCTTAGAGGATGTAGATATTCAGAGTGATCTCTCTTTTGAAAAGGTTCCATTCCAAATCCTCAATCATTAGATTCACACACTAAGGAACAAAGAATTTTGCTTAGTGAAAGTTCTTTAGCGGAATCAGTCCGTTGAGGGATCTACTTGGAAAGCAGAAGTAGACATGCAAACCAAGTATCTTCACCTCTTATACTTAAACTCAAATTCAGCTTAAGGTAATAGTCTTTCTGAGATTTACTCAATTTGATGTTTAATTACAGTTGCAAACTTTGTCTTCTTAACATTGAACATCATCTTCATGACAGTTATGAATTCATGAATCAGTTCAGCCATGTACTTATGCATTAGGTATGTATGTACAGTATGGAAACTCAACTTATCAATGACTTACGTCATGTGTTCCATGTTTCAGTTGTGCATGTTTAGTGTGCAAACTCAGTCTAACAGTACTTCTTAGCTTAACAAGTCTTATTCGAGAATGAATATTCATGAGGGGGAGATATTATAATACCCCATATTTTTCTAGCTTAGTTGAACTCTCAGTATATGAGTATCCTTATATAAAATTTTTAGAATACTCTAAATTTTTCAATTTAGAGCTTACCATTGCATTGGAAATTTAATCAATTTTCCAATGATAGAAAATTTTCCCATATTTGATAACCGGGTGAGAAGTTATAGTATATTTGTAAAATGGTGTGCCACCTGGTGCAGCACTACGTTGTGAAGACCAGCCAAATGGCAATTGTTAGTTTCTAGTAAGACAATGTGATACCCTACATCACAGAGCAGTGCCAGTTCCCAATTGACATTTTCCAATGAAGCTCTGTGATAATGGTGCGTCGCGCTATGGCCCAATTTCAGAACTGTCAAATTCCAATGAGGCTCTGTGATGGTGTTGTGTCATGCCAAGATCTAATTTCCCTGTTGTCCCTTTTTGTACAGTTCCAATTGAATTCCAGGGGCTCACCGCAATGCCACCGCGTTGTGGTAAAGCGGAAAATCGTAATTTTCAGTAATGAATCTTAACTTCTTACCAGGGATAATTTGGTATTTTTCCATGATCCATATCAGTCTTAAACATGTAAGTAACCCCTAATTAACCTAGTTATATAATTATTCATCCCATTTTTCACCAAATTAAATCATTCTCTATCAAAAGGGCAAAACCCTAGCTTCAAGAATCAAGAACAAGGCTCAATAAATCCTCCAATAACCTGTAAGAATTAATCTTATCAGGTATGTTAGGTGTTCATTCATGGGTTCCTTTCACCCATGAAGACCAAGAACCCTTTTTAAACATAAAAGATCTTAGATTTATGATTTCTATGCTTGAAATATATTGATTTTGGGTTCATGATATTTTTATGGATTTAATTACATTATTAATTACAAGTTTCATGAAAAACAGATGGTTTGTTAGTTGAATTATGTGATCTTCATATTGATTTCTTGAATTAAAAGTTGAATGTAGGAGCCATGATATTATTATATGTTTATTGCTACATGAAATAATCATGCTCCCCAAGTGTTTGATAAAATGCTCAAGTGCATTGGATAGTGAATTTTACAACATGTTATTATATGGTCCAATTTATGTACATGTTCATGCCATAGAAGCGATTGGAAAAATGTCTAAATGAATGCATTGTTAGCAAGCAAATATTATTATGTTTTAATGATTATGCTATTCTTTATTTCAATACTATCAAGTCCTGGGGTATTCAATACCCAATAATCTAGCTATATACCGAGATCCATAGTTAGTTACAGAGTAGTCTCAATAATGTCACGGTCAGTAGTAACAAGTCAGTTAACAGAACGTAATGAGCTCAGTTAGTTACAAATCTTAGTGAAACTCAGTATCAGTTCAGTTTAGCTTAGTATAATAATCATTGTCCTTTAGATAAGAGTAGGATTCAACACTCAGTGAACTCTAGGATGGGGGCTCACTTACTAGTAAAGGGTGTGACCCTTGGAAGCAGTCCTTGTATTCCATAACTACATAGCCAGTGTAGGTTAAGACATCAACCTTCCCGTTGAGGGTTGATGAGGTGTTTTACCTACCATTTGAGGGTTTCACTATTCTAGTTCAGGCACCTACCAGATGAGGGTGACTCTTTAACTTATCTTTACTCGTGGCACGATACTGACACCCTTCCAACTAGGTTACAGGTTTGACCCTGGTTATCTTATTTGGGACATGTCGGTTATATGATTATCTCTCATAATCTCAGTATAGAACTCAGTTCAAATCTATAGAATCAGGACTGTAAGACATAGTCACTCAGTATCAGTAATTTGGTTATCAGTGATCACAGATATCACTAACTAAATATCATAAATTAGTACTTAGCTTTAGTAAAAGCTTAGATACAATATATATGTATATTCATAGTATTGGATACTTAGTATTTTATAGTAGTTTTAGTTATCCATGTATTCATATTCAGTTACTCTATATCATTTAGTTAGTTACTGTTCATGCATATGAACCCTTGCATTCAGCCTTACCTCATCTAGCATACCAGTACATTCCACATACTGATGCGTACTCTTTCTTTGTGCTATGATGTCTCACATCATAGGTTTGGATTCTCAGTTCCAGACCACGCTTTGATAGATTCAGATAGCAGCCACAGATTCAGTAGTGAGTCCTCATCTATATAGGAAATACTTTTATTTTAAAATTTTCAGTAGCTTCAGTATATTAGTAGTCGGAGTTAGTTTAAGGCTTGTCCCATCAACTACATATTTAGAAGTTTAGTTAAAGGTTTTTCAGACTAGACTAGTTAAGATAGTATTTAGATTTCATATATTTTTACAGATGTTATAATTATTAGTATTCAAATTATGAAACTTATGACATTTCTGCATAACTTTCGTATTATTTTAGTATATTTATTATTCAGTGCTCACACTAGGTACCAGTCATAGGTTAGCTTGTGGTATTTCGATGTCATAAGCACTGTTAGCATTTGGGGTACAGAGTTAGCATTCGGGGTACAGACTCAGGGATTACAAATATTGAAGCTACTGAGAATACTAAAATTAAAGTATATCCTTAATAGATGAGGACTCACTACTGAATCTGTTGCTACTATCTGAATCTGTCTAAGGGCAGTTGGGAATCTGAGCATCAGAACATATAATACGAGACATCATAACACAAAGAGAAAGTATGTGTCAGTACGTGGAATGTAATGGTATTCTAGATAAGGTAAGGCTGAATGCAAGGGTTCATATGCATGAACAATAACTGACTAAATAATATGTAGAAACTTAATATAGGTACATATATAACTAGAACTGCTGTAACTACTGAGTATGCAATACTATGCAAATACATGTATACTGTATCTAAGCTTTTATTAAAGTTGAGTACTAATTGTGTAACTGATATCTTAGATTTACTGATATATGGGCTTTTAATATTGATTGACTATATCCGACAATCCTGATTTTGTAGAACAGAACTAAGTTCTATACTGAGACTGAAACTAAGACTGTGGGAGGTAGACATCTAACCGACATGCCCCTTTCTGAATAGATTTGGGGTCTAACCTATAGCCCAATTTGAAAGGTTTCAGTACTATGCCACGGGTAAGGATAAGCTAAAGAGTCACCCTTATCTGGAAGGTGCCCTGAATGATAATGGTGGTACCCTCAACTAAAAAGTAAAACACCTCATCAACCCTCAACTGGCAGGTTGATGTCTCAAATTACACTTGCTACATAGTTCTGGAATATAAAGACAGCTACTAAGGGTCACACCCTCTACTGGAAGGTAAGCTCCCATCCTTGGGTTCACTCAGTGATAAATTCGACTGCCTGCTATAGGACACTAAGTCTTATACTATATTGAACTTGACTGATACTAAATTTCACTGAGTTCTATAACTGACTAAGTACTACTGATCATGACATTATTGAGACTATTTTGTAACTATTATATCTCTCCATAAACAACTTGATTTTTTTGGTGTTGAATACCCCCATGACTCGATAGCATTGAAAGTAAAGCATGGCATAATCTTAAAAGTACAACAATACATACTTGTTAACAATGCATTCATTTAGTCATTTTGTCAAACACTTGCGATACATGAATGGGACCACATGATAACATGTCATAAATTCACTATTCAATTCACATAGGCCTTTTTTTAAAATACTTGGGGAGCATGGTGATTTTACATAACATTAGTCAACACATGAACATCATGGATACAATACTCAATGGTAAATTCAAGGGACAACATGAAAATTGTCTAATTTATCTTGCATACTATTTTAACTAAATGAAACTTATAATTAATCATGGATTAAAATCCAAATAATATCATGGACATGAATACAATTAATTTCAAGAATTAAATTCATAAATATGAGAACTTGTATGTTTAATAGGGTTCTTGGACTCTATGGGTGAAAGCAAACCCAGGATGAACACCTAACATACCCGAAAAATTAATTCTTGAAGGTTCTAGGAGGAGTTCTTGGGAATTGTTCATTAATTATGGAAGCTAAGGTTTTTCCATTTTTAGAGAGAATAACTTAATCTTGAAATAAACTGAGTGAATAATGAAATAATAAGCAATTAGTGCTCATTTAGGGCTTATTTTCGTCTTTAGGACTGATTAAGGCCATGGAAAAATATCAATTTACCCTTGTAAATTTATTAAAATTTGTCACTAAAAATCTCAATTTTGGGCTTCTCCGTGACATGATGACATCACAGTGAGCCATTGGAATATGGCTGAGTTTGTTCAAAAAGGGACAAACGTGAAATGAACTTGTGGTGCGATGTTGTGGTATCACATTGCCACACTGGAAAATGATGATTAAAAAAATGGCTAGTGGAACGACATGGTGGGATTACAGTCTCTCACTAAAAATGAAAATTTCCATTTGGACCCTTAGCGTGACGCGATGATGTGCCATTTGGTAAACTGTTTTACAAAAATTATTATAACTCTTCATCCGGATAACAGATTTGGGCAAATTTTATATCGTCGAAAAGCTGACTGAATTTCCTATGCTATGAAAGGTCTTAAACTGGAAAATTCTATGTATTTAAAAATTTTTATATTAGAATACTCATATACTAAGATTTAAACTAAGCTACAAAAATACGGGGTATTACAAGATCCTTCATTTGGAAACTAATTAAAATAAGTTATTAAGGATTCATGGAGATAATTTGTTTTATACAAACTCTTTTCAAAATTGTATTGGTGTCATTTAGTCTTAAATATCAAAATAGACTAGTAGCATAAATGATTTACTTCTGTAGTGTCTTGAATGAATATGGAGGATTCGGTAAAAGCATTTTCGAACCTCGCTTTAGATGATTTTATACAAATTGGCACAACTCTTGATCCTTCATGCAGTTGTAATGCCTAGTGATCTAGTTGTGGGGCTCGAGTAATTAGTTCATTGCAATCACGTGGTGGGTTGACCGCTATTGTGATGTGTATTCCTAATAAATCAGGTTGGGTTTTTGTTGCTGTTACGAGACCCACCTCTTGCGGTTGTGATGAAAAATCTAGCCTAATTAAACATTGAGCATCACAAGGTGGGGTACCACAATCACAAGTTATTGTTCACAGATTAGTATAAATAGCCCATTTTTAGAATTTTTATTATTTTTGAACTTGGCAACTTCGAAAAAGGGTGAATTATATGTTATTCTTCATCATTCATGCTCGAGTAAACTTTAAGCTCTTAGTTTTATTCACTCCTTATGATTATAACTTTGAGAATATCTTTTGTACTTGTTTTCAAACTATAGTTTGGAGATTTTTTTGGGTAAACACATAAAAAAGTTTTTTCATTGTTTTTTACATCGATTTCTATATGTTTTCAACTAGATTTTCAAATATAAACTCGTTTTGACTTTAGGGACATGTTTCCAAGGTAAAGTTTTGAATTTACCATTTTTATTTTGGGTCCCATTTTTTAAACTAGTATTGGAGCTAATTCAAATACGGCCGACATGGGTATCATTAACTTTCTTTTGAGGCATTGATTATTTTTTGATAGTATTAGCTAATGGTTTGACAGTTCCTGAAGGAATGTCTCTGCATTGACGGTTTTGGCTTGGATTTTTGGCTTTTCGAGGTAGGTTATGGATAAACTTTCTTCAAACTAGGATGGTTACATAAATTTCTTGTGTAGCATACTATGAGTTAAGAAATTTAGTCAAGAAGTAGAATTTAAAAATTACTATTTTTATTGCATGCCCTTTTGAGGGATTATTTTCATATTTTTGTTGAGTCAAAAAATATAATTGTGTTGATGCCCGAGTGGGGGTTTTATTTGGCATATACAGGCCTTATTTGTTCATTAAATGTTATTGCCATTATTATGTTTCCTATGCGAGAGATATAATAGATACTATAGTCTTTTCTAACCTTTTTTTGCCTTTATCATGGTAGTAATACCCAAGACAAGGTGTTTTGAGATGATATTGTTGATGTCGACATGGATATAAACCTTAGTGGTATCAAGGAGGCCTTATATTATGGACTATTATCATATTGAGAAGATTTTGAGCTTATTTATACCACTATTGATATAATTAATTATCATCATATTAACTTAATTATGAGAATGCATCCTCTTCTTATTTATTTAAATTCATGGAAATTATTACCATTGAGAAACACTTTATAAAACCATTTATTTGTGAACATTAACCACAGGGGTGAATGATACACTTTAGAAAACAATTGATCCTTGAACATTATCCAGAGAGGTGGACTGAGATATGAGAAATTATACAGGTGTTAACCCCCTTTGAGTCCAATCTTGAATCTTGAGTCTCAAAAGATGTATATGAAAATCCATCTGATGACTTACATTAATTAATATCACATCTCATTGCATTGCATTACATAACATCATTGAATTTTCCTATATGTTGTTATTGTGTTTTTAGATTTCTTAGATATATTCTCCGTGTAGTTTTTCTCATATTTTATTAATATTATCAAGCTATTTGTGGAGATGGTATGATCTGCCATTTGGAAATTTTTTTGTTTGTAGGTGACGTGCTCATAGTATCTTTTACATGCATTGTTTTCTATTTTACTTAATCAGTCGATGATACCTACTGGGTACAAGTGGATTAAAATCATTCCTATTTTTTCCTTTTGGTGTTGATCCTAGTTTGATTACGACTCACGATAGCTAAATTTCATGCTATCTAGGTTGATATTTGAGGTACGGGTGAACTCCATAGTTCAGGGAAGCTTTTTGACCTCAACTTCATTTTATCATGTCTTTATATATATATTTAGAGTCAAATTAGTATATTTTATATTTGGGACATTGTTATTGATGCTCACCGCTTATGACACAAGTATATCCGATTTTGTAGTATTGTTATCCATACTTTATATTACAAGTACTATAATCTGAAATCATTTTAGAAGTCTACTATTCACTTGTTATCTTCAAATTTCTTTTCTTAGTGGGTTATTTGTCTTACCCATTAAGATTGGGTCAAGGTAGGTTCCATCATTATCTCAGCATTATAGTTATGACAAATTGGAATAAGAATTCTAAGTTCATCGATCTCATAAAAAAATTAGAGGTATGTCTACTAGAGTCTCGTAGATTAGTACATAGTTATTTCTGTCTATCATCGAGAGCCTATAACATATCTTTAGAAAAAACTTCTCTAATCTGATTCCTTATCTTGTGAGTTATTCGTACCCAATATTATAAATTTGCATTCCATTTTTTTTCTGAATATATGGTAAGGACATAATCTTGAGATATCGAGGATATTAAGCCAACACCCGCTGTGAGAGCCCCTATTAGAGGGAGAATAGGGGTTATAGCTGGGATAGAGGTAGACAATGGGTATATGGATCTTTTCAGGCTCGAGGACATGCTCTAAAATATTCTCTCAAGCCTATGAGTTTTTATGATGATGAGGATCATCTGATAGAGGATGTAGGGACAGTTCAGGTTCTTTAGAGTTCAGATAATACCCTAGTATTATATGATTTATCAATTCGTCTGTTAGATCATTTGAATGAAATCTACCAGACAGGTGTTTGAATAGATGTGCAAAGTAATCCAAAAATCCTGGAGGTATCCCACTATCAAGGCTAGCTTATACTTATGGTTGCATCACTTTAAGGGTTTAACTATCTTCTGTGATGCCCTCTCGTGTTAATTCACTGCCCACTAGAGTCATTGTTCCTCCTAATAATTTTTGTCCTAAGATGTCTTTTGATAATTAAAAAATATTAGAGAGTATTAATTTACTTATTTTCTCCCGAGTCTAGTAGTGATATTGAAAATAACATCTATGAGTTTTTTCTTGATAGCCAATAGAGGTTGCATAATCTCAGATATTTTGAGTCCCATTGATTATCACATACCACTTATCAGTTAACTGGCACAACCAAATAGTCGTAGAGTGTTCTTGGTAGTTGTAGACTATTTGGTTTTCCTGCTAAAACATAGAACTAGCTATTCAAGGCCTTTTGGATAGGTTCATGCCTTAGAGTTTAATGGATTAATGAGCGATCATTTTGATCCCCTAGAGAAGTACTTCATGAATATTGTAAAGTATGAGGAATATTTTAATGCACTATCCATATATGCAACTTCCAATATCTTTACCGTGTTAGAGAGGATCAAGAAGTTTGTCAAGGCTTTGGAAGGTTATTATCATTGGGCTACGACCTAGATGGTAGTAGCTTCTTTTCATAGTATTATAGATCATGATAACTAGATTAAGTCTATTAATCAAAGTACTCAGAGTGGTAGAATTTTTAAGAAGATCCATTGAAATGGCAAGTTTAGAGGATATACATCTCGATGTAGAGGGTTTATTGGGAGAAGTGCTCACGATTATCATAGTAGACTAGTTTAGGTAACTTTTTATGGTTTTGATAGTAGGTCTGTGGTTCCTATGATTAAAGAAAATCAGAGGTTAGGAAATGTGGGTAGGAACTTTAGTTTCAGTTCTTTGGGACAGGGTGGTTGATATAGTTCTTATGGGAACTATCACCTTGATTTAGGTAGTAGAGTGAATTGCTTATGCTAGGAGATTGGTATATGTTAAGTGATCATCCATGCTGTTTGTTTTTATGCCCAATAGATTTGTTTATTTAAGGAGTGTCTACTCTTAATTCCGTGTTTAGAGATGGTTTATAAAGTGGCAGGAGTGGTACTAGTGGTGCTCAAGGTAGAGCGTGAGGATCTGATAGTAGTGGATGTGGGGTTTATCTTTCTATTACAAAGTGTGGTCAATGTTATTCTATACCTGGTAGATCTGAGGCAGAGGCCTCTAATATAATTATCACAGGTATCATCTAGGGCAACACCTCACAAACATTGTAAAGTACTCGGCTTATTTTCATGCACTATCAATATATGTGACTTCCAGTATCTATACCGAGTTAGAGAGGATCAAGAAGTTTGTCTAGGTGTTGGAATTTTATTATCATTCGTCTATGACCTAGATGGTAGTAGCTTCTTTTTATAGTATTATAGATCTTGATAACTAGACTAAGTCTATTAATCAAAGTACTCAGAGTGCAAAAATTCTTAAGAAGATCCATCGACATGGTAAGTTTAGTGGACATACATCTCGATGTAGAGGGTTCATTGGGGAAAATGCTCACGAATATCATAGTAGACTAGTTTAGGTTTCTTTATAAGGTTTTGATTGTAGGTATGCGGTTCCTATGGTTTAAGAAATTCAGACGGTAGGACATGTAGGTAGGAGCTCTAATTTTAGTTCTTTGGGACAAGGTCGCTGATATGGTTCTTATGGGACCCATCACCTTGATTTAGGTAGTAGAGTGAATTACTTATGCATGTATATTGATTTATGGTAAGTGATCATCCTTGTGGTTAGAGCTAGTTTATAAAATGGTAGGGGTGGTACTAGAGGTGCTTAAGGTAGAGCTCTAGGATCTCATAGTAGTGGATGTGGGGTTTTTATTTATATTACAAAGTGTGGTCAATGTTATTCTATATATGGTAGATCTGAGGAAGAGGCCTCTAATTTAATTATCCTAGGTATCATCTCGGTTTTCTATATTTCTACATCTATGTTATTTGACCCAGGTCCACATTCTGCTATGAAATTCCAAAACTTAGGTTCCTACTTTATTTATTTCCCCAAAACAGAACCTTCTATATACATCATTGTTGCCTTTCAATAATGACCCAATATGTGCATTGAAATCACCTCTAATGAATATCTTTTTGATGCTCAGAACATCTCTCACAACTTTATCTAGAATTGCCAAAAAATTCTTCTTCTCCTCTAAATCCAAAAAAATTCATGGAGTGTAGGAACTAATAATATTCCTCATGGATTCTACAATGACCAACTTATGTGACATAACCTATTGTTGACCTGCTTAACCTCTGCCACCCACCCTCCATCTTTCCTATGCCTCATGCTATAAGAGTACCACTTCTTATACTTTTCCACATCCTTTACCTTAGACTATTCCTATTTGGTCTTCTAGAAACTAGCCATATTAATCCTTCTCTTCCTAAGAATCTTCACAGGCTCTATAGACTTACCAAGAAGAGTTCCTATGTTTCAAGATGTAATTCTCATCCTCTAATCTCCTTTATACTAATCAACCCTACTACTCTTTACCCCCAACCTTGAGCCCTACCCTAATCCAAACACTGACCTAGACCTCAGTCTAACTATTGATCCCATCCTAACCCCAACCTAACCTATGACTTAACCCTAGTCTTCTATCGACCAATAAAGCCACTAATCAATCAAAGAAGCATATAAAGTGCAGAAATAGTTAAGGCTAAAAAACAAATAGGCAAGGCTTAAAAATAAATAATAATTTATAATCAAACAAATATGTAATGAAATGTGAAGTTATGTCAACTATATACTAAGGAAAACAAATCAAAATTTAAATAAATGAACCAAGAATCACCACAAACTAGAATGAAAACAATAATGAATCTTGAAACAGTCAACATCAAAAGATTTGTGTCTATCCACTAACCATTACAATTCCATAGAGAAATAGAAAGAATAATCAGGAGAATCACAGACAAGGATTCAATGGACAAGGATACCACTATTGATAAATAGTGTAAGAATTATCCTATCCTTGATTTGGAAATGACAGTCATAATGTTTATTATAAAGTTGTGGTAACATTAGTTATATTGATTTCCTTAAAAGATTTTCTTAAATCGTCATAGCGTTTAGTACTTCCTTAACAAGCTAGTTCTTAATATGAGTGAGTGACATTGGCTTGAGTAATTTAAGGATTATGAACTCCTTATTCTTTATTATCCGAGTAGTGTTAATGTGGTTGCAGATGCCTTGAGCCACAAAAAAACTAGTATATTGATTTTATCACATAATTTGACTTAGGAGTAGCCTTATGCCGTGGAGATTTAGTCATTAGCTAAATAGATGGGTTAGGCTCGACATTTCGATACCAAAAATTGTGTTAGCCATTGTTGATTCTATATATTTTCTTATGGAGCATATTAAAGCTCACCATTTGATTATGATAGTTTGAGGATGAGTTAAGGTGTTAATGGTGATGCTAGTGAACATCTATTGATTCTAATTGTATTTTGACTGATTTTATATGTCAAGAAATGGTAAATAGGTGGTATTAATTTTATAGGAGGCACATTGTTCCAAATATTCGATTCATCTAGGGATGACTAAGATGTATCATTATTTAAAGTAGCATTATAGGTAAGGAGGTATATAGATGGATGTAGTGGACTTTATAGCTCATTGCTTGTGTTGTCAATTGGAAAAGGTCAAGCATCTGAGATTATGAGATTTTTAATAGTTTATCTATTCCTAAGTAGAAGTAGGAGTGTATAACTATAAACTTCATAAGTGGGTTACCTCGTACTACTTATGTTTCTAACAACATTTGGGTCATTTCATCCCTATTAATAATATGTTCAGTAACGAGAGGTTGGGTTGTATCTATATTTATAATATAGTTCATCTTCATGGGGTGCCAATGTGTATTATTTCAGACAAGGGTTTAACGTTTACTTTTAGCTTTTGGATAATATTTTAGGAGGAGTTGGATACACAGGTTTACCTTAGCACAAATATTCACCCTCATACCGATGGTTAGTTAAAGAGGCTATTTAGGTTTGGGAGGGCATGTTACACGCCTGTTATGGACTTTGAAGATCAGTAGATATAACATTTAACTTTAGTAGAGTGTGCTTATAATATTAAATACCATTTGAGTATTGATATGGCCCCTTTTGAGGGATTGTATGGTAGGTATTATTGATCTTTGATTTTTTGGTGTGATATATCCGAGGTTAGACCCCACGGTACTGGCTTCCTTCTTGAGTCTATGAATATTGTTTGCAGGATAAGCTTTGGGTATCCTAAATAAGGCAAAAATATTATGTTGATTGCAAACTTTGAGCTTTGAAGATTTGGATTAGTGATCAAGTTTTCCTTTATGTGTCTCCCATGAATAGAATTAAGGTTCAGGAAGAGTGGAAAACTTAGCCTGAGGTACGTTGGACCTTTTGAAATACTTCGAATAGTTGGAGAGCTTGCTTATGAGTACCTCCAAACGTTTTAGCCTTTTATCTATTCTTTCATGTAACGATGCTCTGGTTCTATATTTTTGATGAGTCTCACATTCTTTGTTAGGATTTATTTTATTTTGACGAGAGTTTGGCTTTGGTAGAGGAACCAGTTTCCATAATATTTATGGATGTTAGATGGTTGTGCTCTAGACAGATTTTAGTAGTTATGGTTTAATGGTGATACCATCCGATCGAGAAGGCTACGTTGAAGGTCGAGTCTGATATGCATAGTAGTTACCCCCGGCTCTGTACTAATCTCTTAATTTGAGGGAGAACTAGAGTCTACGTGCTGGATATTATAATGATTGATTTGTGAAATTTTTCTTTTTATGCGATTAGACCATTTTCCTTCCCCATTATTTCTACATATTGATTTTATAGTGCGGGTTAAGTTGTAATGGCTCCAAATTCCTTTGGTAAGGTTTTGAGAGAGTTTGAGGATTTTAGATGCTTTAAAAGTCCTATAGCTGACTTTGATCAACATTTGATGCTCCGAGTGCTGGATGTCAATTTTGATAGTTCCATTATATTTGGAATATTTAATTTTCTTAGATGCGGGGTTGGTTCAAGTACGAAACCTTTAGTTTGTAATTTCCCCCTTACTAAGAAAACTAGTAAATTACCTAAAGGGGTCCTAGGTGTTAATTTGGTAATGACTTTTTCTCAAAAATTAGTCATTGTTACTGTTTTTGGAATATAAAAAATTGCATAGTATCATAGTTTATTTGCATTCTTAGGATTCCAAATAAATCCTTAGGGATCAACAACTTTGTAACTCAATAAAGTTGTAGATAGAGCTGATATCTGGTGCATACAAAGACGTCTTTAGTGACCTGGATTTACTTTAAGCAATTTCCACTTTAGAAGCATGACACTGCTTAAGAGGTCATTTCTTCGCTAAAGCGGCGATCGCTATGTATAGACACCTTTTGTAATTTTTCACAGTTTTTGTAAATTTGAGTTTTGAGTTTAGTAGATGTTATGGATGTTCATCACAGTGAGCTCCAAAACCTTATTTTTGTTATTTTATATTGATTAAATTTTTGAAAAGACTCTTTTTTCGTGATTTCTAATAGGTTTTTAATAGAACTGACAGTGATTACTGGACTGAGCAAACAACTAATCATGATAGCTAACTGTATGACAATGCTTATGGTTTAGCTAAAACCATTCTAAAGATGCTGAAATAAAGTAAATAGCTAAGTATCAGGTGATCATAACCATCTAGCACTGAATAGAAATAACAATAAGGACATATAAAATAATTGAAACCATAATAGAGGATCATTGTTCAAAACTCAATAATTTAGACATTTCATCGAACACATGAAATTCGTAATCATAAGCATGGGAATTGTAAGGTATGCAAAATAACATTGCTATAATACCAAAACTATAAATTAGTATTCAGCATGAAAGTTTCATCATTCAAACATGTAAAGGCTCATTCTATCAAAAAACACTTGTAAACATAATTTACTATTAAAACTAAGAGCTTCATGGAGATACTTCATCACAAACATGTATAATTCATAATTTAAAACATATAAATGTGTTCTTGGACTCCATGGGTGAAAGGGCCAATGGATGAACATCATACATACCTTAAACCTTAAAGCTTGAAAAGAAACACAATCTTGATGATTTTGTTGAAAGTTATTGGATTAGGTAACTTGAATTCTTGGATTCCTTGAAG